>NW_026020435.1:129246-226138 GCF_900185275.1 Solanum verrucosum
TAAACTCCAAACCCTAAACCATTAATCTTAAACCCAAAACCCATAAACCTAAACCCTAGATTTAAAAGAATAAACCATGAAAACTAAACCTAATCCTTAAACCCTAAACCCTTAACTATAAACCCTAAACTCTAAACCCTAAACCCTAAACCCTAAACCCTAAACCCTAAACCCTAACCCTAAATCCGAACTCTAAACCATAAACCTGAAACCCTAAACCTTAAACCCTAAACCCTAAACCCTAAACCCTAAATCCAAACTCTAAACCATAAACCCGAAACCCTAAACCTTAAACCCTAAACCCTAAACCCTAAAATCAAAATCCTAACCCTAACCCTAAACCTTAAACGCTAAACCTTAAACCCTAAACCCTAAATCCTAACCCTAAACCCTAACCCTAAACCCTAAACGCTAAACCTTAAACCCTAAACCTTAAATCCTAACCCTAAACCCTAAACCCTAAACCCAAAACCCTAAACCCTAAACCCTAAACCATAATCCCTAAGCCCTAACCCTAAAACCTAAGCCTTAAACCCTAAACCCGAACCCGAACCCTAAACCCTAATCCATTAACCATAAACCATAAACTCTAAACCTTAAACCCTAAACCCTAAATCCTGAACACTAAACCCTAAACCTAAACCCTATATCCTAAACCCTAATTCCTAAACCTTAAACCCTAAACTCTAACCCCTAAACCCTAAACCCTAAACCTATAACCCGAAACCATAAAACCTAAACCCTAAACTCTAAATCCCAAACCCAAACACCAAAACCCTAAACCCTGAACTTATAACCCAAAACCCTAAATTCTAAAACCTAAAAACTAAACCCTAAACCCTATACCCCAAACCCTAAACCATAAACCATAAACTCTAAACCCAAAATACTAAACCATAAACCCAAAACTCTAAACCTGAGGCCCTACACCCTAAACCCTAAAACCTAAACCCTAAACCTTCAATCCTAAACCTTAAACCTTAAACCTTAAACCATAAACCCTAAACCCTAAACCCTAAACCTAAACCATAAACCCTAAACCATATACCTAAACCTAAACCATAAACCCTCAACACAAAACCCTAAACCTACAACCCGAAATCCTATACCCAAAACCCTAAACCCTAAAGCACAAATCCTAAACCCTAAACCCTTAACACTTAACCATAAACCCTAAACTCCAAATCATAAACCCTAAACCCTAAACTCTTATCCTTATCACTAATTGTAAATCCTAAACCCTTAACACTAAACCCTAAACCCCAAAACCTAAACCATAAAACCAAAACCCTAAACCCTTAATCATAAACCCTAAACCCTAAACTCTAAACCCTAAACCCTAAACCCTAAATACTAAACCCTATACCTAAAACCTAAAACCCTAAACTTATATCCTAAACCTAAATCCTAAACCCCTAAACCTAAACCCTAAACCCTTAACTCTAAATCTCAAACTCTAAATGTTAAACCCAAAACCCTAAACTCTATAGCATATAAACTAAACTGTAAACCCTAAAAACCTAATCCTAAACCTAAACCCCAAACCCTAAACCCTAAATCAAAACTCTAAACCCTAAACCCTAAACCCTAAATCCAAAATTCTAAACCCTAAACCCTAAAACCCTAAACTTGAAACCCAAAACCCTTAATCCTAAACCCTAACCTTAAATACTGAACCTTAATCCTAAATCATAAACCCTAACTCCTAAACTCAAAATGTTAAACCCTAAATCCTAAACTCTAAATGTTAAACCCTAAACCCAAAACCCTAAAACCCAACCCTAAACCCTAAACCCTATCGGTTCCCTATTTCCCAATTTTTCTCTCTCTCTACTTTCCCTCTCTAAGCGGAACTCTCTCAAAATCTGCACAGCTGCTACAGTCCAACAGCTAGTTCACTAGCTGGAATGGCGCGTGCGCCGCTGGACCAAAGCCATCTGAGGCGCTCGGAGGAGACGAACAAAACCCACCAAGAATCTTTATCTAATTCATCCTAAAACTCTACGAATTCGCAAAACAATGAAGTGATGCATATCGCGAATTCTGAAAGGGAGCTGGACGGGATTGAAAAAATTATTTCCCCAGATCGCGAGAAGATGATTTATAGAAAGTTGTTTAGAGGGGATGATTCTACTAATCAAGGGAAACAACATACTAAAAAATTAAGTGATTCCATCGTGCCATTTGAGAAATCTGATGAGGCAAATTCTGGAATATTACCAAACAATCGTCAGACCTGCGCCTTCAAATTCGTCAAACCTCCCACCAATTTCACGATGATTTGAACACTGGGGTTTACTCACCAGGTGAAGAGGTACATCTCACTGCAATCTCAAGTAACATGGATGGTCCAATCATCGGCGACATGAATTTCGGTGAGCAAGCAGCCGAAAAATTGCAAGATGAAGGCGGCGCTGCTAGGGGAAAGTATTCTAGGGACGAGGAGGTCCACCTTACCAATATATCCATCAATATAGCTCACGAACACAACCAGGAGAAACTTCAAGCAAGAGTAGGTACCCCTACAATCAATCAATATGTTGAGTTAGAAGAACTCAATTGCAGAACTGAAGCAGCACAACAGGGGACATACTCCCAAAATTACGCATGCCCTAATGACCAAGAACAGGACCAACAATCAATGGAGGAGATGAATCAAAGCAAAGAGATGCAAGAAGGGGTCAAGACCAAAATGATCAACATGAAAATACAAAATCTACAACTTTGGAAGTGATTGAAGTTGAGAGTTCATCACACTTCTCATTTGGAATTAAACCAATGGATACACTACCATGCCATGAAGGGCAACAAAGATCAGGTAAGGCTCTTAATTCTACTAATGAAGCTGATCATGATCAAATACAGGAGCAGCAGACAATAGATACCAATTCACAAAGTAAAAGTCAGAATGGAGAGGGCACTCAAGCAGGTAAGTCTTCTCACTCTACGCCTCGTAGTAATGTTGTTAGTCTGAGTAGTAGTGATGATCATGTGAATATCAATGCAAAGGAAAAAAAACTGTTATGCTGAATGAGCAGGAACAGGACAAAGGAGACAATGCATCCCATCAGTAGGTTGATTGAAATCAAAGTAGTGGGAAAAATATAGGTCCGTCTCAACTATCCAGGGAGGGAATTTTGAATATCATAAGGAATTCCCTAAAATCTCCAGCAACTTTGATCGATCTACTAACTCCAATCAGAAGGCTCAGCAAACTGGTCATCCCAACCAACCTAAAAACCACACCAATCTTAACGAGAATCCAAAAACCAAACAGGACCAAAATACAGAACCTGCTCCCTATACAGTGGTATAAACATTGGCTGCTAGACTTAGGCAAATCCATGCAACCTCTATAGAGCTGGTCTCTCCCAGACACACTACTAAACATGGTCAGCCTGCTGTGATTTATGATATGAATGACTTTATGAACAAATTGATTGTGGACTGTAAATACACTCTCATAGGTAAATTCAGTACCACCATGCCAAAAATAGAACTCATCAGGAAAAGTTTTATCCTACAAACTCAACTGAATGGGGGGGAGGGTCAATATTGCTCATTATAATGCTAGGCACGTGTTCATTGATTTGGAGAATGAATTGGATTATAACACTGTATGGACTCAACAAAGAATGACAATTGAGGGCAAACTCATGAGAATACAAGCCTGGACTCCTAATTTTACACATGAAGAAGAAACACCCATTGTTCCTATATGGGTATTGCTGCCAGGATTACCATGGCACTGCTTCAAGCAGGAATTCATCACACCTTTATTGGAGTCTGTAGGCAAAGTTCTATATTTAGTACAACCTCCATTAAAAAGAACTAGAGCTAGTATGGCTAAGGTGAAAGTCCAAGTGGACCTCACAAAGGATAGACCTAGACATGTGTGGATTGGTTTGGATGATGAAGACCTTACTATAGGGAGATGGCAACCTATTGAATATGAAAATATTCCCCCTTACTGTGCTTACTGTAAACATCAAGGCCATATGGTAGGCAATTGTAACATCAAAATAAGGGATGAGGATTTTAAGAGAAGGAAGGAGTTAGGAGCAGAAATGAAAAACCTGAATAAAGGTGTACAGTGGCAACAAGGAAATGACCACAGGCACACTATAACAAAGGAACAGGAGCAGCAACAACACCACAACACAAAGGAAGGAAACAATCAGTAGCAACATGAGCAGCATAAGGAAGAATAATGGCAAGTATCAAGAAGAAGAAACAAAAAACCTCAGGATGAGAGAATACAGAAGACAGTGTGGAGACCAACTTCTCCACAGAACAAACTGATAGAAGAACAACCACAAATCATAGCTCAACAAACAGGTACAATGAACATTTCTAATCATAATTCTTTTACTAACCTTACCATGTAGGGATAACAAATTGAAGTTATCCAGGAGCATGGCAAAAATGAAGGGACAACAACACAAGGAGCACAAAGCAGGTCTAAGGCAGACCATGACCAAAAAGCACAAACCAAGCAAACAGAACAAAAAGCAAATAACAAGAGCACAGGTATTGACTCAATGCTCCCAAAACCTACAAACCCCAATATTGCATATCTTGATGGTGTTGTTGAAGTGCAATGAGGGTTGTATGGGGGATGTTAGGAGAAACAAACTAACATGCAGGAAGGGGTAACAAAAGGGGGGAACTTGTCTCATGTTCTGCATGAGGGTACACACTTTAACCATAGTCCTGATCCTAGAGCTCCTACCACTACTACAGACCACTAACACAGTCCTAATCAGCAACAGGTACAGGAACAAGAACAGGCAGGGGTAAGGAACCAGGATACAACTCAGAATAACAGGGGAAAACAGCAAGCAGTGGAAAGAACTACACGTAAACAAAAAAAGGGAGCCATGGCAAAAGATATGGGAAACAATGCAAGTACTATCAACCATGAGAACACTCCCCAAAGCAAGAACAAACCCAGCAAAAAAAAGAGGGAAGCAGCAAAAAAGAGAGAATTTAAAACATGAGAGTGTCCAGCAAGGGGAACAACAAAGGAATGGGGAGGTTTGTAAGAAATTTATTATGGTTGATGATCAACAAGGCATGGATATTACTCCTCTACAGGCCCAATACATGAACCCCCCTCTTAATGAGCCTCCTGATAAAAGAACTGAAATGTGTCAAATGAACAAAGGTCCTCTAATAGATGAATATGCTATTGACAATTCAGAGGATGAACTTGATGTGGACAATCATCTCTTAAGGACCCTGATGAGGATGATGAGACTAGTGAGTTACTGATTAGAGCTTTTAGTCCCCATCCTGATAAAGGCCTTGAAGATGAGATTCAACAGGTGGCTAAAAATCGAGGACTATCACCCAGAGGGATACACCATGATAGATTCCAGTTTAAAACTCAAGACATCAACACTGTCACTGCCGGCAGACCAAACGCTAGGCTTTTTACTTCCAGATCATCTCAATGATTAGTACAATTATCTGGAATGTAAGAGGTATCAACACCCAAGGGGTACTTGAAAAAATGAAAATGCTCAAGAAGATGCATCAACTATCTATTATTGCTATCCTTGAACCCTTTTTAGATACTACTCAAAGTTCAAAATTTTAAACACCAACTAGCTATGGATCATGCTGTGAGTAATTACAATGGAAACATTTGGCTTTTCTGGAATAGGGACATTGATTGTGTTATAGTAGAAGAGGATGAACAACACATTACTTGTGACCTTGGCTACATTGAACTGTAAAACCAATTCACCATCACCTTTGTGTATGCCAAGTGTAAAGACCACCTCAGAAGATCTTTATGGGATAGAATGTTATACCAAGCTGCAGAAACTAACAAACCTTGGTGCTCTGTGGGTGACTATAATGTTATTACTTCTATTAAAGAGAAACTAGGAGGGGTTCCGTACAACATGAGAAAGAGTCTTGAATTCATTGTTGTAATTGAGGCTTGTGGCCTTATGGATTTAGGCTTCAGTGGACATAAATTTACCTGGTCCAATAAGAGGGATATACAACACAGAATTTGGAAAAGACTAGACAGAGCCTTAGTTAATGATGCTTGGTTGGAAAAAATGCCCCAAACTACTATCACTCACCTACCTTCTGTAGGGTCTGATCACTGTCCTCTACTGTTGGAGCTGAATGCAAAAGAACAGGAGCACATCAAATACTTTAAATTCCTTAACTGCTGGGCTGATCATAATAAATTCCTTGACATTGTCAAAACTTGCTGGGAAAGGAATGTAGAGGGTAACAATATGTGGAAATTTCATCAGAAGTTGAAAAGGTTGTCTAATACCCTTAGCTCTTGGTCCAGGAAGGAATTTGGTGATATTTTTGGCAAAGTCAGGGAGTATGAGGAGAAGGTTAGAAACGCAGAGGAGAACCTCATTAATGCTCAAAAGGAGACCAACAGGACAGCCCTTCATGAACTGAATGCAGAATATATCAAGTTCTTGAAGTTAGAGGATTCCATCTTGAAACAGAAATCTCAACTTCAATGGTTCAAGGAGGGGGATGCTAACACTAAATACTTCCATTCTCTGATAAGAAGGAGAAGAAGAAGATGTTCATTCATAAACTTATTGGAGATGATGGGGAGTGGCTGCAGGGAGAAGATAACATTGCTAAGGCTGCTGGTGATCATTTCCATAATATCTTTACAGGGGACAGTAAGTTCATCAATGAGGAAGCCTTGGAATGTATTCTTAGGATGGTCAATCAGGATCAGAATGAGAGCCTCACTACTATGCCTACCCTGACATAATTGAAAGATGTGGTGTTCTCTATGAATCCTAATTCTACAGCTAGTCCGGATGGGATGAATGGTTATTTTTTTCAGAAATGCTGGCCTATTATCAAATATGATCTCCTTGGAGTCATTCAAGCATTCTTTTGTGGCCAAATGATTCCCAAATATTTTTCTCACACTTGTATTGTGCTTCTCCCTAAGGTGAGCAACCCCAATAAACTCACTGAATTCAGGCCAATCAGTTTAAGCAACTTCACTAGTAAAATTATTTCTAAACTAGTAAGTTTTAGATTAGGTCCTATGCTACCTAATTTGGTTTCTCTCAATCAATCTAGCTTTGTCAAAGGGAGAAGTATTTGTGAAAACATAATGCTGGCCCAAGAGATTATTCACCAGATTAAGAAACCCAACATTGAGAGCAATGCTATTATCAAGTTAGATATGGCCAAAGCCTATGATAGGGTTTCTTGGTCATATATTTGCTTGGTGCTGAGAAGAATGGGTTTTGAGGAAGTTTTTATTGATATGGTGTGGAGGATCATGGCTAACAATTGGTACTCGATTATTGTCAATGGCAAAAGACATGGTTTCTTTCAGTCCACTAGAGGCCTCAAGCAAGGTGATCCTTTATCTCCGGCCATATTTATTTTAGGTGCAGAGGTCCTCTCTAGATCACTGAACAGGCTTCACAACAACCCTGAATATCATGGTTTCTTCATGGAACCCAGAGGCCCCCAAGTGAACCATTTAAGCTTTGCAGACGACATTTTCTATTCACTTCCGGAAGACAGAAAACCTTGAAGCTCATCATGCAGACTCTGAGTTCCTATGAGGAGACATCAGGCCAGCTTGTTAACACAGACAAGAGTAACTTTATGATTCATTCTTGTGCCTTCAGTAGTACAAGAGACAGAATCAAGAGAATACCCATCACCTACCTTGGTTGCCCCTTATTTGTTGGTAGACCTAGAATTATTTATTTTTCTGATCTTATTAATAAGTTTTTGTGCAGAATCACAGGTTGGCAAACTAGATTATTAAGCTATGGTGGTAGAGCAATACTGATCAAGCATGTGTTGCAGTCCTTACCTATACACCTCCTATCAACAGTGACTCCTCTAGCTACTGTCCTCAAGCAGATACAAAGCATCATAGCTGATTATTTCTAGGGATGGAGGAATGAAAAGAAGAAATATCATTGGGCGTCTTGGTAAAATCTAAGTTTTCCTTATGATGAGGGGGGAGTTGGTATGAGGAATCTCAAGGATGTATGCATGGCCTTTCAATATAAGCAATGGTGGAACTTAAGATCCAAACAAACCCTTTGGGGAGATTTTTTGAGAGCCAAATATTGCCAAAGGTCTAATCCAATTAGCAAGAAATGGGATACAGGAGAATCCTTGACTTGGAAACATCTTATGCACAACAAACACAAGATTGAAAAGCACATTCATTGGAAGCTCAATTCTGGCAATTGCTCCTTTTGGTGGGACAATTGGCTTGGTGTCGGACCCCTTGCTCATATTTTTTAGGCTAGTCATAGACTCAACAATACCACGGTGGCAGAATATTGGCATGAAGGAAACTGGGACTGGAACATGCTTATTCAACATGCACCTAGCAGTCAATTAGCTAACATCCTTGCCACAGAGCTCCATATCCAGCAAGAACTACCAGACCAAGCAATCTGGAAACCAAACTCGGATGGAAACTTCAATTGCTCATCTGCATGGAACGAAATCAAGGAGAAGAGGACCAAGACCATGTTCAATTCATTCAATTGGCATAATAGTATCCCTTTTAAAAGCTCTTTTCTTTTGTGGAGAAATTTACGTGGTAAGCTTCCAACTAACGAGAAACTAACCAGCTTTGGCATTGATCCAGCAAACTGTTTTTGTTGTTGTAACAGGTCAGGTCTAGATACTATAGAACACACATTCAACAATGGACAAGTTGCAACCTATGTGTGGAGAAGTTTTGCAGCAACAGCAGGAATTTGCACAGATCACAGTTCCATTCCCCAGCTCATTATGCAATGGTGGACAGCCAAGAGTAACAATGAAGCACATAGGCTGTTATTGCAAGCCACACCAACATTCATTTGTTGGAACCTATGGAAGAATCGATGTGCTAGTAAGTATGGAGGCAAGTCGTCCAATGTTAATAGAGTCAAATACGCAATATACAAGGACAACTACAAACTCATGACTACAACTTTCCCTCAAATTAAATGGTCTTCTAACTGGAAGCAACGATTTCAATTGGGGGGAAACGTGTATTCATGAAACCAAAATGACTCTTGTCAAATGGATAAAACCTCCAGATCAATGGGTCAAAATCAATACGGATGGCAGTGCCTTATGTAATCCAGGCAGAATTGGAGCAGGGGGTATAATAAGGGCCAAACTGGAGAACTTTTACTAGCATTTGCTGCTCCGTTGGGGGAAGGTACCAACAACCAAGCTGAGATTGGAGCTGCCATATTTGGCCTGACCTGGCTAATTCAACTAGGATACGAGAGTGTTATTTTGGAGGTGGACTCGCAGCTACTGATCGACTGGATCACTCTCAAAGCCAAGCCGCCATAGAGCATCAGCACACAAGTACAACAACTTCAAGATATCATCAGACAGACCCGCAACTTTAGAAGCACACATATATTCAGAGAAGCTAACTGTGTTGCTGATTCCCTATCAAAACACAGCCACAAAATCACAAGTCCACAAATATATTACAGCAACCAACAATTACCAAAAGAAGCAAGAGCATATTACCAACTAGACATGCTTGAGATGGCAAGTTTCAGGAGAAGGAAAATCAAGAAGATAAAAGAACCACCTTGAAGGTTGGACTGCCTTTTCAACATAGCTATGGTTTAATATTATAGCTCTTTTGAATAGGTATAGGTTTACTCTTTTGTTGATGTAAGGGGAGAGCCTCCCTTATTTACGATTCCTACATTCTTTGTATGGAGAGGAGTCTTCTCTTAGGTGCTTAGTTTCTTGGATAATCTTTTTTGTAAGGGGATGAGTCGACTAACCTTTTAGGAAGGTAGATGAACCACCATAGGATCAGAGGTTAGGTTCATGCCCCACTCCTTGTAATTTCCTTTTTTATCTATGCTAAGGCCTGGAAGTGTTGCTAAGTCCCTGACCCATTCAAGGGTCATTAAAATAATAATAAAAAAAAACAAAAAAACCCTAAACCCTAAATCCAAACTCTTAACCCTAAACCCTATAACCTAAACCCTAAACCCTAAATCCTTATCCAAAAACCCTATACCCAAAACCCTAAACCCTAGATCCTAAACGATAAACCCAAAACCTTAAACCAAAACTAAGACCCTAAACCCAAAGTCTAAACTAAACCCAAAATCTAAACTACACCAAAACCCTAAACCCAAAACAGTAAACCTTAAACCCTATATCCTAAACCATAAACCCTAAACCCTAGATCCTAACCTCTAAACATTAAACCCTAAACCCTAAACCCTAAACCCTAAACTCTAAACCATAACCATAAATCTAAACCCTAAACCCTAAATCCAAACTCTAAACCCTAAACCCTAAAACCTAAACTCTAAACTCTAAACCCTAAACACTAAACCCTAAACCTAAACCCTAAACCTTAAACCCTAAATCCTAAACCCTAAAACCTAATCCCTAAAACATAAACCCTAAACCTAAACCTTCAACCCTAAACCCTAACACTACAAGAAAAAGCTTTATTTAAGACCAACATTTAGGGACGAGTCATGTCTCTAAAAGTATATGTATTGGGACGAGATTTTATTTCGGTCCTTAATTATGTATGTTTTTATGAAGGTACTAAATCTAGTCTCTAAAAAAATTAATAAGTGGTCCCAAATTATAATTTAAGGGTCAAATTAAAAAAAAGTTCTTTTTTCACCAAAACTTAAAGCCAAAACATAAGTGTAATTAAAATTGCAAAAATAAAAAAAGACAAATAGCGCTTTGTTCTCAAAACACTATCGTGAATCAGAAAACCCTAGCAACATTTGCCTTGAAGCGATCTCAACATAGCTCGTAGTTCTCAGCGTTTCATCTGTGTTTTCTCAAAATCGAGAAAGCACAGGTCTTCCTAGCAGCGATCTCAACTCAATCTCTATGTTCTACCTTACTAGAATTTCAGGTATGCGCACCTTCGCGATTTGATATTTTCCGTCTCTAAATTTGATTTGTTGTTTGGTTTGTGCGATTATAACTCTTCTTGTTTGATTTACACTTTTTCATTTAGACTAGAAGGTCGTTTTTTTAAGTATATTAAATTTTGTGGTGTGATAAGATCCAAAATATGAGGGGGATCAATCCTAAGAGAATAGAGTGTTTCTAACCGTTCTTGAACAGTGGAACTCACAGCTAAATGACCTAAAATAGTGTTTGAGAGACGATAGAGAGAGTTGTATTAAACTTGAGAAATCCATTATGAATTACAAGTGAAGTATTGTTCACATTTTTAGACTAGCAGTGAAAGAAAGTAGTTGCAGTTGTTCAACTGATCCATGTGTGTAGTCAAGTGCCACTAGTTCCTAATAGATTTCTATCTAACTTAAGAAAATTAGGAATTGCAATTGCACTACCATAAAGTTATCTATTATAAATCGATCATATAGTGTATTTGTGTATGTCTAAAGAATCAATTATATTTTACAATCTAATTAACTCGAACTGATGCAAATTACCTCCTATGGTGTTGCACATAAAAAATAGAAACAATGATAGTTCCATTTGGGTTTGAAACTTGGAAAACTCGAGATCTTTCAAGAAGATAAGTTCTAATAGTAGCAACATCTATTCTTCAATTCTTGTCAAACTGAATCTATGTTTTCTATCTACTATAATCTTAGGTATGCCTCATCTTTAGCGAGTTGATTTATATTTTCTTCTCTGATTTGGTGTGTTGTTTGTTTTCTTTGAGTTACTCTTCTTGTTCGAGTTACTCGTCTTGTTCAGGTTACTCTTCTTCTCTTAGATAAGCTGCTTGTGTATTTTAAAATAGATTTAAGTTTTTAGTGTGATACGATCCCAAAAATGAAAGGGATCAATCGTAGGAGAAATTAGTATTCCTAAATAGTAAGAGAACAGTAAACTCTTCATGAACAGAGCATTCGCAACTCAATGAGCCTAAAATAATGTTCTGATAGAAGATAGCGAGTTGTATTAAACTTGAGAAATCCATATTTAATAACAAGTGAACTATTGTTCAACTTTTAAGGCTAACAGAGAAGGCGGGAAAAGTGATTGAAGTTGTTAAATCTGATCCACGCGCGTAGTAACGTGCCACTAATTCCTACCAGATTTATATCTAACTAGAATAAATTAGCAATTTCAATCACTCCATTGAATAGTTATCTAATAGAAATAGTTCATATCAGTGTATTGTGTATGTCTAAGCAATCAATTATATTTTACAATCTAATTAACTCGAACTGATTCAAATTACCTCCTACGGTGTTGCTCATAAAAGGTAGAAACAATGATAGTTCTATTTTTGTTTGAAATTTGGGAAACTTGAGATCTTTCAAGAAGATATGTTCTAATAGTAGCACCATATATTCTTCCATTCTTGTCAAAATGAATCGATGTTTTCTGTTTACTATAATCTTAGGTATGCCTCCTTTTTCGAGAGTTGATTCTTATTTTCTTCTCTTAGTCGGTGAGTTGTTTGTTTTCTTCGAGTTACTCTTCTTGTTCGAGTTATTCTTCTAGTTCAGTTTACTCTTCTTCTCTTAGATAAGCTGCTTGTGTATTTTAAAATAGATTTAAATTTGTAGTGTGATAAGATCCCAAAAATGAAAGGGATCAATCGTAGGAGAACATAGTGTTCCTGAATAGTAAGAGAACAGTGAACTTTTCTTGAACAGAGGCACTGGCAGCTCAATGAGCTAAAATAATGTTCTAATAGAAGATAGAGCGAGTTGTATTAAACTTGAGAAAGCCATCTTGAATAACTAGTGAACTATTGTTCAACTTTTAAGGCTAACAGAGAAGGCGGGAAAAGTGGTTGAAGTTGTTAAAACTGATCCACGTGTGTAGTAATGTGCCACTAATTCCTAACAGATTTATATCTAACTATAATAAATTAGGAATTTCAATCACACCATTGAATAGTTATCTAATATAAAAGATCATATCACTGTATTGTGAGTATCTAAAATTGTAGTGAAGATTTTCAACCCTCGTGTTGTTCAATATGTTCTGTAACATGGCATCTTAATCTAATGAGTAAATCATATTTTTACAATCAAATTAACTCGAACTAATGAAAGATATAAAAAGCAATTGAACTGATACAAATTACCTCCCATGGTACTGCACATAGAAAGTAGAAACAGTGATTGTTCCATTTGGATTTTTAACTTGGGAAACTCAAGATTTTTCAATAAGATACATTCTAATATATAGTTGCACCATATATTCCTCCATTCTTGTCTAACTGAATCTCCACAAATTAACCAAAACAACTTTAAATAATAGATTTTAAGTAGCTTTCAGAAGGAAAATGAACAACTATGTCAACTTATTTTCAAGATGGAGTTATATATTAAATCAGTCATATTTGATCAGGCAGAGCTCTCATATTTACTTCTTGATTGTTGTTGCTGCAGAAGGATTGTTTGCTGAGTCTACCGGCAATCAGGTTTTGTTGGATCCTCAAACCTTCTGAGTATTCTTGTATAATACACTTATTCCCTTTAACATGTTATTTCTTATTCCCTTACATATCAACTTGAGAATTATACATTCATTAAGTGTGATCAATAATCTTTTGTGTCATTTGGCTGAAAGATATATTGCCTGACTATCACTATATGTTATATCTTCAGTTTTCATACTTATGCCCTTGAGTTGTGTAGAAAATGTCTATATGTTTCATTTGAAATAAGATGATTGTGAACTTTTCTATTTACTGGCGCTAAATCTTGAGAATACTATGACTAACACTTGATGCAGAAGATGTACTTGTGACACTTCTCTCTGAATAATGTGAATGGAATAATCTTGTTGTTTTTCATATATTATTCTGCCGTTTATAATTGTACGTTAGTATTCATTCTGGGGAGACTTATCAAAACAAGAACTTGAATACTAAAGGGTTGTTTGGTATAAGGGATAAGGGATTACATGCATTTGGTTAGGGGTATTAGTTAGTCTCGAAATGATTTATCCCACCATTTATAGTGCTATGATGGGATAAGTTACATTATACGGTGGTGATTTGTAGGGTATTTCGACCGTTTGAAAGATTTCTTTTAATCAATATTATGTGTTCTAATAGTTTAGTTTTTTTTTCTAGATAGTTTAGTTGATATCTTATAGATGTAGTTTTGAACTTATATTGTCAAACAACCTTTCTTTTAGGTTGAGATTGTCTGATGTTAATGCAACCAGCCATCCTTTTTTTTTTGTACATGAATATGATTTGCTACTATTCAGTATGTGTTGGCTAATATAAGTTGACTTTAAACTTTAACTTTTGGTTTCTTATCTACCCTCTTTTTCAACTGTGACTTGGAGTTGGTCATCTTGTTTTTTGTTCATGCAGATGGCAACTATGCCATGCACTGCTAAGGGACATGGTTGGCTAAGGCCTGCAATTGGAGTCGTCGAGCTCTCCCAGTGCATAATTCAGGTCTTTGATTTAGTGTTGTTTAAGCAATACTTCTGTGATCGTGTCAAATGACTTATTTACTACTACTAAAGTGATTGTAAGCATAGTTTTATCATTCAACTGCTAAAGTTTAGGTTGATTTAGCAGAAAGGGAGTATTTAGCAAAGTCTTTACATCTATGAGGAGGTACTTTGATTATGTTTTTATTTAAAGGGAGGTAACCCACTATCTCTACCATACACATGGGAGCAAATTAGATATTCCTTGTTGACTAGACCTGGAAACTGAGACTGGTTGGCCCAGGAGACTGACCTAACATGCACAGAAAATGGGGACCAAAACTGTCCCAGGCAGGCTAGGCTGGTCCTGATTGTCGCCCAAAATCAATGCAGACCGAGCTAGGCTAGCTATTGGAATGGACCAGGACCGGGTGGGCTTGTAATAAAAAGTAACTTACATTTTGATAATATTTGAGGTTTCAATTTGAAGAATTCTTTGAATAATCATCAGCTTCTCTGTAATCTTCTGCCGTTAATTCTAGGTGGCAAATGGGCGGCTGGGCTGAATCTGGGCAGGTCAAGTCGTCAAGATGGTAATCTCATTTTCTTTTAATCAAAGACAATATCCAGCTTTGTTTTTACCCTATAGTTATTAATTAGCCTTGGAATGAGCATACTGCAAAGCATATCTGTCATGTGCTTGAATAATGGAAAAGCTCATCCTGCAGTTCTCTAAGAAATATAGCAGGGCTGTAGGTTCTGTTTAACATTTTCTTTTCCTTTGATTAAGTGACTAGTTTAGCATTTTTGTAAACCAACTAATTTTTTTGAATTTATCATAAATCATAATTAGATCATCCTCTTTGACTCTTTTAACCTGTAATCATTTATCAATGCACTTGACTCTTTTAACCTGTAATCATTTATCAATGCACTTGACTCTTTTAACCTGTAGTCACTTCTTTTTCCTTCTTCTCGTCAATTTATTATCTTCTATCAATTTGCTGATGAGTTGTTGTCTGAGCACCTTCTGGCTTTCTCCAGGTACTGTAAGGAAGGGAGGAGAACAAGAACTTACATACTTAATCATGTCTTCTAGTCAAGGAACGGGAGCGATACACAAGAACTCCATGGTTCTTAAGCTACACTATATGAAAGTTTAGACTCCATTTCCTCCATTTACCAATCAACTTAAGAAATACATCCAAGAAGTTAGAACAAGTAAGTTTTTTCAAAACTATTGAGATTTTAATTGCATAGATAGCAAAGACTATTCACCTTTTGTCTTTCAGATTCAATTTTGTAGCTTTGTGCCTAATAGAATGGATGGTTTTGGGGGGGTCATGTATCAATTTCATTTCCTTTCAATGAACAATATATGCAAGAAGCAATAGAAATATAGAATACTGAGCTAAGTTGAAAATGTTTCATCATATTAGTTTAAAAACTCCCTACAATGTGATATCTCATTATTGATGATCGTAATATTCCACTGATAGTCCGCGACTGTTTGACCAATCATGGTTCTTTCCAGAAGGAATAATTAAACCAAGAACTGACTCAATTCCTTGTTATACATAATGGTTCTCTTTAGCATTGATGTTTTAGGATATAGAAGTCATTGTGAATGCAATCGATAGTTCTCTAGGATTTAATGCAATCACTGTGAATGCAATTTGTAGACCTTTTAGTCTTGTGATACACTATTGAATGTAATCTGTTTTTGTCTCCCAACCTTCTACATCAAGACATAAAAACATGAAAACTATAGACGATTTAGACTTGTGATACACTACTAAATGGACAGTTGAAGTTCTGGTAGGAAACTCTACAACTATGAGGAAACCATAACAAATTTCAATCATGAATAAATTTGGATCAGATTTGAAATTTAATAGGACGTTTTAGACTTGAAGTTCTGATAGAAAACACTCGAAGTCTTTTTTCAGTACTTTTATAATCTAAGAGCATCCAGTGAGTTGAATACCTTCTAGGAAGATTATCCAACAGCAGACATCTATATGCTGCTAGCTTGCTACTAGTTCCTTTCGGAATTGCCTCTATTGTCTTCTCTTGATACAACGCATACTGTCCTCTACATATTTGGGTGGAATTTGAATTACAGATGATCTACCCATTTCTCCTTGGACCTCAACTATCCATATGCACTCTATATAAAGAGATGTTGTTGAGTCTATGATATCCATAGCACACATTCTTGATGGGGAATTTCTCCATTTGTACTATCTCTTGTCCTCGAATTTTTGTGTTTTGATATAGATTTGAATTCTTGCTTAATGCATATCAAAGCTTTCCTAATTAATTTTCTTATATTCATGCAGCTTGTTTATGTTTCTAGATAACCCTCGCAGAATTTTAGAGTTTTGTTGGGATGAGAAGTTTAACTAATTTTAGTATACAGTTTACATATTACTCCAAATATCTACCAATAGTTACTTATGGTCTTTTCAAAAATTTTGTACTTGCAGATCTTGAAGATTGAAGTTACAAGTCAAGATACAAGTTTAGAAGATGGAAAAGACGATCATTATTATTTTGCTATGGAAGTTATACAAAACATGATATCATGGTCTAGCTTGAGATGTTGATTAGCTAAGCTTTTTTGTTCAGAAAATATTGAAACTAACATCATGGGATGTTAACCAATTTTTATATTTATATCAGCCTTTTGTTTGGAGATTTTTTGTAGCAATCTTATGTTTATTGGTAAAATATTTATTTTTTTTATACGAAGCTTAAGAAACATTGGTGATCAATAAGAGACCAAAAATATTGCTCGTCCCTAAAGGTTAATCTAAGATGAGATAGGTACTAGTCGCAAAAAAGTGATCCCCGACGAGATAGTTACTCGTCGCTAAAGGGATTTAACAACCAGAAACTACATATTTTTTAAAGAAGAAAATCAACTATTTGGGACGAGATACATGGTCTCTAAAAAGGAGTTTTGCGACCAGCTTTGCTTCCGTCTCTAAAAACATTTAAGGACCAGCTAAAGGAGCCCGTCGCAATTGACCTTTAGCGAAGAGACCTATTAGGACGGGTGGCGACCAGCGTTTTCCCGTCGCAATAGACTATTTGGGACCAGATTTCAACTTTCTGGGACCATATTTCCCTTCCTTATAGGTGTTTTTCTTGTAGTGTAAACTCTAAATCCAAAATCCAAAACCCTAAAACATAAACCCTAAACCCTTAACAATAACCCTAAACTCCAAACCCTAAACCCTAAACCCTAAACACTAAATCTTAAACCCTAAACCCTAAACCCTAAACACTAAATCTTAAACCCTAAACCCTAAACCATAACCCTAAAAACCTAACCCTAAACCCTGAACCCTAAACCCTAAACCATAAACACTAACCCCTAAACCCTAAACCCTAAACCTAAACCTAAACCCTAACCCCTCAACCCTTAACATAAACCCTAAAACCCTAAACCCTAAACTCTAAGCACTAACCCTAAATCCTAACCACTAACCCCAAATCCTAAATCCATAACCCTAAAAATAAACCTAAACTGTAAACCCTAAATCCTAAATCCTCTAGGCCAAACCCTAAACCCTAACGGTAGATCCTAAACCCTCAACCCTCAACCCAAAACCTAAACCCTAAAATCTAACCCCTAAACACTTAATCATAAACCCTAAACCCTAAAACCTATACTCTAAACCGTAAATCCAAACTTTATGTAACATCCCATATTGTGCATATACTAGTTCTATGTGAGTAGTGAGGGTTTGAAATAGGTTTAACAATATTCGAAAGAGGTTTGAGGCTAAATAGAGTAAGTAAAGTATAATTTGTCATAGTAATCAACCTACTTGCTTAAGCTACTGATTCAGATGTCTTACGTAATTAAGTTACTTACGTACATGTGTAGGTTACGTAGAAAGGATGACATAGGTTCTTAATGGTAGATTAACTGTTGACCTACTTAAATAAGTGGTAAGTAGGTGATGCACCAGGAAATATGTGGAATGCATTTTAAAAGAAAAGGGCAACTAGGTGATGCAGCTACTTAAAGAACTTGTGGCAGAAATTAAGGGAGTGATGTACCTACTTACTTAAAGTGAGGGGCTAGATATTTCTACATATTTATTAATGTAAAAACGTCCATAAAGGACCCTTAAGAGAATGAAATTCATTTCATATATCTCTCACTTGTTCTACAGCAATTTACTCCCAAAAAGAAACCCTAGAAGCTCCAAAGTGCTGGCCTGCAAGTTCACCATTTAAAATCTGAGAAAACCCTTTATTTTTCAAGTACAAGTTGGTGTAATATCTCCCATCTTAAGAAATTCAAGAGGAGGAACTGATTTCACCTTAAGATAATTTGGAAAATACAACCTAAACCTTGAAGTTAGCAAGTGAGGTTGCTGTCCAACAAGGTGAGTTACTGAAATTGTCATCCCTCTTTTGTGCTTGAATCGGTTAGGGGATTTGGTATGTGTTAATGAGCTGAGAATTGTTCCTTTTACATGGTGTGAGATTGGGGAATGTTCTGGTTGATTGTGCATGTTGGGACAGCCATGGAGGGGAGTCCCCTTTAACTCAATTGTTAGCCCATTTGAGCATTTTAAATGTAATGTTAGTTGGATGCTCAAGGGACAGTGGTTGGAAACCGTGAATTCATATTTCTACTCCGACATTCTGATGTTTAGAGACTGATTTGTGTATAGTAACATAAGGAGGCATGTGCAGAAGTCATGAGAACTTGTTAAATGATAAAACGGTAAAGGGTGCAGTAACGTACCATCTAATTGGGCGTTGCATGAGCTTGCTGCCTGCAACCCCTTTGTATACTATTTTGCATATGTTATAAAGCCCGAGGAGTTTCAGGGGACCTTATTAGAAGGTCGTATGGTATATGACGTTATTAAAATAGAAGGGGTGGAATGCATACCATCGGTTTGATAAGTATGAGTTTGCTGCCTGATTACTATTTGCCAAGTTCAAGTAGCCCAATCTGTTGGTTAGCTACTAATATTAGTTGTGTTACTTATTTCATTGTAGATTAATAATCGGAAAGGAAGGAGGTTAGTTCGTTGTACTATCTGAGTGGTACAACAAGGTATGTAAGGCTATTCAATTCTATATTCTTTGGCATGAACTCTGCTTGTGTCACTACCAACAAGTGATCTTCCTAAGTGCTCTTTCAAGTAAAAGACACATAGTTGCAGCGTACAATCCCAAACACAGCTAACAATATTTCCCCTCTCCTTAGTGTGTCGAATTGCTTTAATATATGTGCATCTTTACTTATCCAAGTATTGGTATGAGAAAAGGGTAGCTTTGTGATTCCTCCTGTCAATCAAATGAGGTCCATTGTGTCATTTGAGCTCTTATGTAATTCATTAGTGTTACATTTCCATCTTGTGTTTTTGTTACTGCCCTAAGTGCATATTCACATGTTTCCTACAACTGATCCACAGTTCTGATGCTCAAAAATAATTTTGGCCACCAAAATAACAATCTCAAAGATTAAAGAAACTATATGAAGCGGTATATGTGTAAGGGTGGCAGCCTAGGTGCAAAAGCCTAGCATGGGTCGATCCCAATTTGTGTATAAGGGTGGCAACCTAGGGGCGAAAGCCTAGCATGGGTCGATCCCAAAGTTATATATTTAAGGACAACATCTCAGGGGTTAAATTGCCTAGCATGGTTCATCCTCTTTTACCACTGATCAGTTGGTTATTTGTATCACATGCTTTACATAGATCGCAATGTAAGGAAAATTACAGAAAAAAATATAATGTACATGATCCCACAACAGCAACAAGGGTGGTCTTTAATCTGATCTATGCATTTACATATTGATACTTAATTTCAATTGAGCTCTTGTTTACATATGTTATTGCCTTGCATATTCAGTACATTCTTCGTACTAACGTCCCTCTCGGGGAACACTGCATTTCATGTTGCAGCCACAGGTACTCCAGCTAGTAGACCTCCCCAGTAAGAGCACATGACACTCAGCTCCTATTGGTGAGCTCCAAGTTGATTCGTGGCTTAATCGAGTCTTTGGCATCTATTTTGTTACCGTATAGTAGTTAAGGTTAAGGCGGGGCCTTGGCCCGACCTAAACTAAGGTTGTCTTTCTTGTAGAGGCTTTGTAGACTAATGTATAAAGTTTGGTTGTGTCTTGTCTCTTAACAATAGTGGCCTCCTCGGCCAAGTGTTGTACATAAGTTTTGGGCCTGTCTATGTCGGTCTTTTATCACTACAGGGCATATAAGCATTCATAGCTTTATAGTTATCATAGTTAAATATATGGTATGTGCAGGTTGTAAGTTGGTTCTCCCGGGCCATTTAGACATCAGGTGCCTGTCCGTCTTAATCAGATCTAAGGTGTGACAAAAGTGGTATCAGAGCAGGTCATCCTAGGGAGTCTACAAAGCCGTGTCTATGTAGAATCTTGCTTATGGATGTGTTGTGCACCATATCTATAATCAGGAGGCTACGGGACATGTAGGTGTTGTTTCTGTTGTTTCATCTTCTAGATTGTGCGATAGAGCTATATTGTAGGTGGATTATATCTAACCTCTAAATTGTTTTATTATAGCAAAGATGCCAGTTACGAGAAGGAGTAAAAATACAGGCAAGCAAATAGATGTGCCTGCCGGAGAAGGGAGTAGCCAATCATTACCTAGACAAGCTGATCAAAGTGAGGCTCAAAATGAGTCTCTATCACAGACTTCCCCGACTCGGCCATCTCCAGATCATTTAAGGAGGGAAGCAGCACCTCGAGAACCCCCTATTAATACTACTGAGCAAGATTTAAAAAATGCAGTCCAATTATTGACTCGTATAGTTACTGGCCAAGGGCAAAGGCAAGAAGCTCCAATTGCAGGTACGAGTGGTGCAGATAGGGCTGCTAGTAAGCGGATACGTGATTTTTTTAATTTGGACCCTCCATCATTCACCGGGTCAGATCCTAAAGAAGATCCGCAAGACTTTATTGATCAGATTCAACGAACTTTGGATGTTATGCATGTAAGTGGTAAAGAAGCAGTTGAGCTAGCAACATATAGACTCAGGGGTATGGCTATATTGTGGTATGAAGCTTGGAAGCAATCAAGGGTTACAGATGCACCTTTAGCTAGTTGGAAAGAGTTCAAAAAGGCATTTCTTGACCATTATCTGCCATTGGAGATCCGAGAGGCCCGTGCTGATCAGTTTTTAAATCTCCACCAAGGGAATATGAGCATGAAGGAGTACAGTCTCAAGTTTAATTCTTTACCCAGGTATGCTCCTAATGTAGTGTCTACTATGGAGGATAGAGTTCATCGATATGTCGACATATTAGATTCATATTTGGTTAGAGATTGTACCATTGCTTCTTTGAATAAAGACATGGATATAGCGAGGATGCAAGCTTTTGCACAAAAGTTGGAGGATCAAAGGCAAAGAAGAAGGGCACAAGAGTCGGAAAGAGGGCAGTCCAAGAGGGCCAAATTTACGGGGCAGTTTACCCAATCTCAAGGTGAGTTTAATCCTTAGTTTTCTAATAGACCGCCTAGGCCATCATTTTCCTACTCTACAGCTAGTGCTCCACCCCGAGGGTCTAGGGGCGATCAGTTTGGGCAAAGAGGTGAAAGCCAAAGCTCAAGAACAGCGGGGCACCAAGAGCAAGGAATTATGAGCCAATCAAGACCTCCTCGACAACTTTGTATACAATGCGGGAGAAATCACCTAGGCACATGTTGGTTTGGGACAGATGCTTGTTTTTGGTGTGGTACACCGGGACACATGATGAGAAATTGCCTTCAAAGGGGCATGGGTGGTATGGCACAACCTGCTGGATCGATTGTTGCATCGTCTTCATCAGTTCCTTCTTTAGGCAGGGGTGCACAAATGCCTGCAGGTCGTGGTAGAGGTGTTAGAGGGGCAACTAGTTCTAGTGGAGTTCAGAATCACACGTATGCCCTAGGGAATCGACAAAATTTGGAGGCTTCACCGGATGTGGTTACAGGTACATTATCCATCTTTTCACATATTGTATATGCATTAATTGATCCGGGGTCTACACTATCATATGTCACTCCATTGATTGCTGCAAAGTTCAAAAGAACACCAGAATTATTGGTTAAACCATTTGAAGTGTCTACACCGATTGGTGAATCTATTATAGTTAGAAAAGTCTATCGAAAGTGCATAGTAACTGTTTGTGGTCGTAATACTATTGGTTAGCTTCTTGTTATGCTACAGTAGAATGCCGAACTAAGATGGTGCATTTCCATTTTCCAAAAGAGGCAGTCCTTGAATGGAAAGGTAATATTGGGGCGCCAAGAGGTAAGTTTATTTCTTATTTTAAGGCGAAGAAGATGATGTCCAAAGGCTACATATGCCATTTAGTAAGAATAAGAAATATAGATGCAGATCCACCAACTCTTCAATCTATTCCGGTGGTAAATGTATTTCCTGATGTATTTCCTGAAGATCTTCCAGGTTTGCCTCCAGAACGAGAAGTAGAGTTTGGTATTGATATAATTCCAGATACTCAACCTATCTCCATTCCTCCATATAGAATGGCCCCGACAGAATTACTGGAGTTGAAGGAACAATTAAATGATTTGTTAGAAAAAGGATTCATAAGGCCTAGTATGTCCCCTTGGGGAGCACCAGTTTTATTTGTACGCAAGAAAGATGGCTCATTGAGAATGTGTATTGATTACCGACAGTTGAATAAGGTAACGATTAAGAACAAATATCCGCTCCCAAGAATTGATGATTTGTTTGATCAGTTACAGGGTGCTAAGTGCTTTTCAAAAATTGACTTGAGGTCGGGTTATCACCAAGTGAGGGTCAGAGATCAAGATATACCCAAGATGGTTTTTCGAACACGGTATGGTCATTTCGAGTTTTTAGTTATGTCATTCGGGCTAACAAATGCACCGGCAGCTTTGATGAGTTCGTGATAGTATTTATAGATGACATTATGGTGTATTCAAGATCGAAAGAGGACCAAGCTAATCACTTGCGGCAGGTGTTACAGATTCTTCGTGATTGAAAGTTGTATCTAAGTTCTCTAAATGTGAGTTTTGGTTAAGATCTATGGCATTCTTGGGTCATATTGTATCTGATGAAGGGGTAAGGGTTGATACCCAAAAGATAGAAGCTGTGAAGAACTGGCCAAGACCTACAACGCCTACGGAGGTCCGTAGTTTCCTTGGGTTGGCAGGTTATTATAGAAGGTTTGTTGAAGGATTTGCTTCTATTTCCGCACCTTTAACAAAACTAACACAAAAAGAAGTCAAGTTCTAGTGGAGCAATGCATGTGAAAGAAGCTTCCAAGAACTGAAGAATAAATTGACATCTACACCTGTATTGGTACTTCCAGAAGGCACGGAAGGGTACGTAGTGTATTGTGATGCATCGGGAGTGGGCTTAGGATGTATGTTGATGCAGCATGGTATGGTGATAGCTTATGCCTCAAGGCAGTTGCGGTCACATGAGAAAAACTATCCAACCCATGATCTAGAACTAGCAGCAGTTGTGTTTGCTTTGAAGATATGGCGCCACTACTTATATGGTGTTCACGCTGATATATATACTAATCAGAAGAGTTTGCAATACATCTTTAAGCAAAAGGATCTGAATTTGAGGCAACGAAGGTGGCTTGAGTTATTAAAAGATTATGACATTGATATCTTGTATCATCCCGGGAAGGCAAATGTTGTAGCTGATGCTTTAAGTCGTAAAATGATGGCAAGCACTTATGAGCAGTCCATAGGAAGGCAGCAAATAACTAAAGATATACGTCAATTAGCTAGCTTGGGGGTTCACCTTCATGAATCTCCGGATGAATGAGTTATTGTGCAAAATACTACAGAATCCTCATTTGTAGCGGAGGTGAAAGAGAAGCAGTACACGGATCCTATCCTATTACAACTTAAGGAAAATGTACAACAAGGTATGACAAAGGCATTTGAGCTTACAGAAGAGGGAGTACTTCAATGCCAAAACAGATTGTGTGTACCTAACATAGATGGACTAAGAAGGAGAATTATGACGGAAGCACATCATTCAAGATATTCTGTCCATCCGGGATCAACAAAAATGTATCATGACTTGAAAGAAGTATATTGGTGGGGTGACATGAAGAAGAGCATTGCAAAATTTGTAGCTCAATGTCCAAATTGTCAACAAGTTAAAGTAGAGCACCAGAAGCCTGGAGGTTATATGCAGCGTATAGAACTTCCAATTTGGAAGTGGGATATGATTAATATGGATTTTGTCACTGGTTTGCCTCGCTCATTTCGGAAGTTTGATTCCATATGGGTGATTGATGATAGACACACCAAAGCAGCGCACTTCTTACCGGTCAAGACTACTTATACAGTTGAAGAGTATGCAAAGTTGTATATTAAAGAGATAGTTTGGCTACATGGAGTGCCAATCTCTATTATATCTGATAGAGGAGCTCAATTCACCGCAAACTTTTGGAAGTCATTTCAGAAGAGTTTGGGAACGCAAGTGAATTTAAGCACAACCTTTCACCCTCAAACGGATGGTCAGGCAGAACGTACAATCCAAACACTTGAGGATATGTTGCGAGCTTGTATATTAGACTTCAAAGGTAGTTGGGATGATCATTTGCCGCTTATTGAGTTTGCTTACAACAGCAGCTACCATTCAAGTATCAGAATGGCACCTTATGAAGCGTTATATGGGAGAAAGTGCAGGTCACCGATCGGATGGTTTGAAGCGGGAGAAACTGCCTTGTTTGGGCCAGATCTTGTTCATCAAGCTATGGAAAAAGTTAAGGTGATACAACAACGATTAGCAACAGCTCAAAGCCGACATAAATCATATGCAGCTAATAGAAGGAGAGGACTGGAATTTTTCATAGGAGATTGGGTATTTTTGAAGGTATCCCCAATGAAAGGGGTAATGAGATTTGGTAAAAAGGGAAATTTGAGTCCGCGCTATATAGGGCCATATAAAATTATTCGAAGAGTTGGTCAAGTCGCGTATGAATTAGAGCTACCTCAAGAGCTCTCAACAGTCCATCCAGTATTTCATGTCTCAATGCTTCGAAAATGCATAGGCGACCCATCTCGTATCACTCCTACGGAAGATGTACAAGTTACAGAAGATCTCACTTACGAAGAAGTACCCATCGCAATTTTGGATCGACAAGTTAAGAAACTAAGAAATAAAGAAGTAGCTTCTGTAAAGATACTATGGAGAAACCAACAAGTTGAAGAAGTTACATGGGAGGCGGAAGAAGCAATGAAGTCCAAATATCCTCATTTATTTCAATCCGAGGAGAAGGGTCAAAGTGTTGAGTTGAGACAGTAACAAGTAAGTATAAGTTTGTGCGTATTATGTGGCTAACAGTAGAATTCAACATAGGCTTGATTGAACTTGATTGGAGCTGAATAATTAGGCAAACATTCGAGGACTAATGTTCCTAAGGAGGGGAGGATGTAACGTCCCATATTTTGCATATACTAGTTCTATGTGAGTAGTGAGGGTTTGAAATAGGTTTGACAATATTCGAAAGAGGTTTGAGGCTAAATAGAGTAAGTAAAGTATAATTTGTCATAGTAATCAACCTACTTGCTTAAGCTACTGATTCGGATGTCTTACGTAATTAAGTTACTTACGTACATGTGTAGCTTACGTAGAAAGTATGACATAGGTTTTTAATGGTAGATTAACTGCTGACCTACTTAAATAAGTGGTAAGTAGGTGATGCACCTACTTAGGAAATATGTGGACTACATTTTAAAAGAAAAGGGCACCTAGGTGATGCAGCTACATAAATAAATTGTGGCAGAAATTAAGGGAGTGATGCACCTGCTTACTTAAAGTGAGGGACTAGATATTTCTACATATTTCTTAATGTAAAAACGTCCATAAAGGACCCTTAAGAGAATGAAATTCATTTCATATATCTCTCACTTGTTCTACAGCAATTTACTCCCAAAAAGAAACCCTAGAAGCTCCAAAGTGCTGGCCTGCAAGTTCACCATTAAAAATCTGAGAAAAACCCTTCATTTTTCAAGTACAAGTTGTGTAACATATCCCATCTTAAGAAATTCAAGAGGAGGAACTGATTTCACCTTAAGATAATTTGGAAAAGACAACCTAAACCTTGAAGTTAGCAAGTGAGGTTGCTGTCCAAAAAGGTGAGTTACTGAAATTTTCATCCCTCTTTTGTTCTTGAATCGGTTAGGGGATTTGGTATGTGTTAATGAGTTGAGAATTGCTCCTTTTACATGGTGTGAGATTAGGGAATGTTCTGGTTGATTGTGCATGTTGGGACAGCCATGGAGGGGAGTCCCCTTTAACTCAATTGTTAGCCCATTTGAGCATTTTAAATGTAATGTTAGTTGGATGCTCAAGGGACAGTGGTCGGAAACCGTGAGTTCATATTGCTACTGCCACAGTCTGATATTTAGAGACTGATTTGTGTATAGTAACATAAGGAGGCATGTGAAGAAGTCATTAGAACTTGTTAAAGGATAAAACGGTAAATGGTGCAGTAACGTACCATCTAATTGGGCGTTGCATGAGCTTGCTGCCTGCAACCCCTTTGTATACTGTTTTGCATATGTTATAAAGCCCGAGGAGTTTCAGGGGACCTTATTAAAAGTCGTATTGTATGTGATGTTATTAAAAGAGAAGGGGTGGAATGCATACCATCGGTTTGATAAGTATGAGTTTGCTGCCTGATTACTATTTGCCAAGTTCAAGTATCCCAATCTGTTGGTTAGCTACTAATATTAGTTGTGTTACTTATTTCATTGTAGATTAATAATCGTAAAGGAAGGAGGTTAATTCGTTGTACTATCTGAGTGGTACAACAAGGTATGTAAGGCTATTCGATTCTATATTCTTTGGCATGAACTCTGCTTGTGTCACTACCAACAAGTGAGCTTCCTAAGTGCTCTTTCAAGTAAAAGACACATAGTGGCATCGTACAATCCCAAACACAGCTAAAAATATTTCCCCTCTCCTTAGTGTGTTGAATTGCTTCAATATATGTGCATCTTTACTTTTCCAAGTATTGGTATGAGAAAAGGGTAGCTTTGTGATTCCTCCTGTCAATCAAATGAGGTCCATTGTGTCATTTGAGCTCTTATGTAATTCATTAGTGTTACATTTCCATCTTGTGTTATTGTTACTGCCCTAAGTGCATATTCACATGTTTCCTACAACTGATCCACAGTTCTGATGCTCAAAAATAATTATGACCACCAAAATAACAATCTCAAAGATTAAAGAAACTATATGAAGCAGTATTTGTGTAAGGGTGGCAACCCAGGGGCAAAAGCCTAGCATGGGTCGATCCCAATTTGTGTATAAGGGTGGCAGCCTAGGGGCGAAAGCCTAGCATGGGTCGATCCCAAAGTTATATATTTGAGGACAACATCTCAGGGGTTAAAATGCCTAGCATTGGTCATCCTCTTTTACCACTGTTCAGTTAGTTATTTGTATCACATGCTTTTACATAGATCGCAACGTAAAGAAAATTACAGAAAAGAATATAATGTACATGATCCCACAACAGCAACAAGGGTGGTCTTTAATCTGATCTATGCATTTACATATTGATACTTAATTTCAAATGAGCTCTTGTTTACATATGTTATTGCCTTGCATATTCAGTACATTCTTCGTACTAACGTCCCTCTCGGGGGACGCTGCATTTCATGTTGCAGCCACAGGTACTCCAGCTAGTAGACCTCCCCAGTAAGAGCACATGACACTCATCTGCTATTGGTGAGCTCCAAGTTGATTCGGGGCTTAATCGAGTCTTTGGCATCTATTTTGTTACCGTATAGTAGTTAAGGTCAAGGCGGGGCCTTGTCCCGACCTAAACTAAGGTTCTCTATCTTGTAGAGGCTTTGTAGACTAATGTATAAAGTTTTGTTGTGTCTTGTCTCTTAACAATTGTGGCATCAATGGCCAAGTGTTGTACATAAGTTTTGGACCTGTCTATGTCGGTCTTTTATCACTACAGGGCATATAAGCTTATCATAGCTTCATAGTTATCATAGTTAAATGTATGGCAAGTGCAGGTTGTAAGTTGGTTCTCCCGGGCCATTTAGACATCGGGTGCCTGTCCGTTTTAATCAGATCTGAGGCGTGACACTCTAAACCCTAAACGCTTAACTCTAAACACTAAACCATCAACCCTAACCCTAACCCTAAATCCTAAATCCTAAATCTAAACCCTAAACCCTAAATCCTAACTCTAAATGTTAAACCCTAAACCCTAAATCCTAAACTCTTAATGTTAAACCCTAAACCCTAAAACCTAAACCTAAATCCAAACCCTTAACTCTAAAACCTAAACCTTCAACCATAAACCCTAATCTCTAAATCATAAAGCCTTAACCCTAAACCCTAAAACCAAAACCCTAAACTCTAAACCCTAAACCTTAAACCCTAGACCCTAAACCCTAAAACCTAAACCCTACACCTAAACCTTAAACCCTAAACCTAAACAATAAACCCAAAACCCTAAACCCTAAACCCAAAACCCTAAACCCTAAACCCAAAACCCACAACCCAAAACCTAAAACACTAAACCCTATACCTACAACCCAAAACCCAAAATCATGAGTCCTACACCTACAACCCGAAACCCTAAAACCAAACCCTACACCCTAAACCCTAATGCTAAATCCAAAACCCTAAACCTAAACCCTAAACACTGAACCATAAGCCCTAACCTCAAGCCCTAAACCGTAAACCCTAAACATAAACACTAAAACCCTAAATCCTAAACATTAAACCCCAAACCCTAAACCCTAAACCCTAACCCTAAACCTTAACCCTAAATCCAAACACTTACCCCTAAATCCTAAACCCTATAGCCTAAACCTTAAACCCAAACCCTAAATCCTAACCGTAAATCCTAAACCCTAAACCCTAATTCAAGAAGGAGATGCCAATACCAAATACTTTCATGCTTTGATGAGAGGTCGGAGAAGGAGGCTCTTTCTTCATAATATTTGTATTGAAAATGAGGTGTGGATACAGGGTGAGGAACAAATTGCTCAAGCAGCTTGTGATTACTATCAACACCAATTTACTGGACAAAATGACAAGATAGATGAAAGAATCCTTCAATATATTCCTATTATAATTACTCCTGATCAGAATGAGATGTTGCAAGCAATACCTAATATAGATGAACTCAGACAGGTTGTGTTTGCTATGAATCCATATTCAGCAGCAGGTCCTGATGGCTTTGGGGGCAAATTTTATCAGGTTTGTTGGAATATCATTAAAGAAGATCTTTTGGCTGCTGTACAATCATTCTTCTGTGGTCATATTATGCCTAAGTTCATGTCTCATGCCTGTTTGGTTTTAATTCCTAAAACTGAGCAGCCTTCCAGATTCACAGAACTCAGACCCATCAGCCTTAGTAATTTTACGAATAAGATTATTTCCAAAGTGTTGAGCATGAGATTGGCTACTGTCTTACCTCTATTGTTATCAGAGAATCAGTCAGGGTTTGTGAGAGGCAGAAGTATAACTGAAAGTATTATGCTAGCACAAGAGATTACTCATGGTATTAAAAAACCCCAAATAGGAAGTAATGTGGTTATCAAACTTGATATGGCCAAGGCATATGATGGAGTGTCTTGGTCATTTACATGTTTGGTTTTAAGGTGATTTGGTTTTGGGGAACTATTTATTGATTTAGTTTGGAGAATAATGAGTAACAATTGGTATTCTATTATAGCCACAGACAAGGTTTCTTTCATTCTACTAGAGGACTTAAGCAAGGTGATCCTTTATCCCCCTGCCCTATTTATTTTAGGAGCTCAGGTATTAACAAGGATGCTTAATTCTTTACATCAGATTCCAAGATATAAAGGTTTCTTTATGGAACTCAAGGGACCACAGATCAATCATCTAAGTTTTGTAGATGATGTAATTATATTTGACAGACACTCTTTGAAACTAATTATGGACACTTTGGGGGGAGTATGAGCATACATCTGGTCAACTTATTAACAGATCTAAGAGTCACTTTATGGTTCCAGACACTACATCACAGGATATTATCAATACTATTCAGGATTGTACAATTTTTTCCCAGAAATGCAGTCCAATTACTTATTTAGGATGTCCTCTATATATTGGTAGACAAATGATCATTTATTACTCTCATTTAGTTGAGAAGGTCTCCAAAAAGGTTTGTGGATGGTAGGCAAGGATTCTTAGTTTTGGGGGTAGGATTACATTGATCAAACATGCTGTCCAATCTATACCTATACATACTATGGCTGCAATTTCTCCTCCAAACACCACTATCAAATACATAGAGGCCATTATTGATGACTTCTTCTGAGGAAGGGACCAGGATAAAAGGAAATATCATTTGGCTTCACTGTACACTATGAGTTTACCTTGTCCAGAAGGAGGGGTGGGGATGAGAAGACTCACTGATATATGCATTGCTTTGCAATACAAACAATGGTGGACTTTCAGATCAAAAACCTCTTTATGGAGTCAATTTCCTAAATCCAAATATTGTCAAAGAGCTCATCCAGTTGCAAAAAAAGTGGACAATGGACAATCTTTGATGTGGAAGTACATGATGAGGAACAAGCTTAAAGTAGAAGAGAATATAGGTTGGACAATCAAGTCAGGCAGTTGCTCATTTTGGTGGGATGATTGGTTGGGAGTAGGAGCTCTAGCTCATTAAATACTGATTTTCATTTTGTGTAGGGAGTTCCAGACAGTGCTGTTTGGAAACATACTGAATCAGAAAAATTCACCTGTACATCAGCCTGGGAAATTTGCAGAAATAAGAATATTACAGATCTTAATTCTCAAATTTGGCATATACATATTCCTTTCAAAATGTCTTTTCTACTTTGGAGGGCCTTGAGGAAAAAACTTCCAACTAATGAGAAACTAGGGACCTTTGGAGTGGAACCTGTGAGATGTTCTTGTTGTTATCAACAAGGATGGGATGAAGTGGATCATATATTCATACAGGGGCATTTTGCAGCACACATATGGAAATTTTTTTCAAGTTCTTTGGGTGTTAATGTACAACAGACATCCCTGAGTAGCTATCTCTTAAATTGGCGTGGTAGTCATGCTAAAAATAAAGCTCATAAGACTATTATTCAGACTCTTCCTATAGTTATATGTTGGAATCTATGGAAGAATAGGTGTTCAGCTAAGTATGGGGGCAAGACTTCTAGTATTAGCAGGGTTAAATATTTGATTATTAAAGATATATTTCAGATACTCAGAACTATATTTCCTTATATTAAGTGGCCAGTTCAGTGGTCAGATGTTGTATCTATGGTAGAACATGGTAAACATGAGGTTCGTATCCTCTCAGTAAGGTGGATACCTCCTCCTAATTCTACTTATAAACTGAATACGGATGGTAGTGCTTTGAATAATCCGGGGAAAATTGGAGGTGGTGGTATTCTGAGGGATTCCAATGGTACTATTGTTTATGCATTTGCTATACCATTGGGCGAAGGGTCCAATAATCAGGCAGAGGTACAGGCTGCCAGTTATGGACTCAATTGGTGCATCCAACATGGGTGTCAAAACATCATTTTAGAAGTGGATTCTGAATTACTAACCAAATGGTTTTTGTAGATTTCTGATCCTCCTTGGAGGCTTAACAGGTTTGTGCAGGAACTACAAGACATTGCTAAACAATGTGCTTATGTTCACTGTGTTCATACATACAGAGAAGACAATAGTACAGCAGAATTATTGTCCAAATAAAGTCACCAGCATGATATCATCCAACATTATTACACCCCCAACCAGTTACCAAAAGCAGTTAGAGGAAGTTATATTCTGGAGGAAATGGGAATACAGAGTTTCAGAAGGAAAAAACTGCGAAGGATTAAATTTCCTCTTTGATTGATATTTTAAAGAAAAAACACTCCCTCGATTTTCTGTTTCTATCTTTAGCTTAATTATTAACTTAGTTTGGTTGTTTGATTAGGAACAGGAGATTCTGGTGGTGGTGGAAATTCTACTGAGGCATACAGTATAACAGGATGCATGCTATCTTGTTTAAATAACTTTCAACCATCTACTACTCGGTAATCGAAACCAAGTTCCAAAAGAAGGAATTCTGCAACTAAGGGACTTGTATACGGTGGTTATCTTATAGCAAGAGCTGCAACTTGCAGAAGTAGAAAGCATATTATTACTACACTTATTACATTTGGATTCTTGTGATACATTCTTTTCAAATAAGCTATATAGTTAAATATAGCTTCTTGATTAGGCCTAGTTTTAATTTCTCTCCTTGTAAGGGGAGAGTCTCCCTTATTTATGTATTATTAGTAACTTTGTATTAAGAGAGGAGTCCTCTCTAGGTGCTTAGTTTAATATTACATCTCATTGTATAAGGTTGAGTCGACTAACCTTAGTAAGTAGGTTGACTCTTGACCCACCTTAGGACTGGAGGTAAGGTCAATGTCCCCCTCCTTGTATAATTGAATTTTATATATGATAAGGCCTGGGGGTGTTGCTCAGCTCCTGACCCCCTCAAGGGTCGTTCTACTAAAAAAACCCCAAAACCTAAAACCTAAATCCTAAATCCTAAATCCTTAACCATAAACTCTAAACCCTAAACTAAACCATAACCCTAAACCTAAACTATAAAACCCTTAACCCTAAATCCTAAACCCTAAACATTAAATCCAAACTCTAAACCCTAAACCCTAAACCCTAAACACTAAACCTTAACCCTAAACCCTAAATCCTAAATCCTAACCATAAATCCTAAACCCTAAACATAAACCCTAAACCCTAAACCCTAAACCCTAAACCCTAAACCCTAAGCCCTAAATCCTAAATCCTAAACTCTAAATGTTAAACCTAAACCCTAAACCCTTGAACCTAACCCTAACCCTTGACTCCAAATCGAAACTCTAAATGATGCAATACGGATTTCATCAAGACCATTTACTTGAAGCCAAGCTCAAGACCTTCAAAGGATGCAAGGTTTATTTATGAAGATGGGGGTGCTCTAGATGGTGTTGATGACAAGCAAGGACTTTCATGCTTTGAAGATTGCAGAAAAAGGCACTTTTGGTGAGTAGGGCCCATTTGGCGCATCCCCCAAAAGCTTAGGCGATGGTCCCAGCTCACCTAATGATCCAGAACGTGATCATGTTTGAAGATCAAGTAGAGAAGCTCGCCAACAAGGTCGGTGCATCGCCCAACCCCTTGGCGACCCGACCCAGCTTGCCCATTGTCATTTCGGGTCACTTTTGGGCCCTTTTATCTAAAACATATAAATAGCTAGCTAGGGTTCATTATAGACTTAGACTATTTTGATATTGAGAGCTGAAAATCATGTTGAGTGTTGAGAGATTGGTAAAGGTTTTGTTGAACCTTGTTTAGAAACGTCGGTTGCTCGGGATATTGATTCCTCTGAGGTAGTCGTAAGAGTTAGGTGCTATTGTAAGATTAATCGATTGAGGTCTTTGGGTTTAATATACCCATAGTTTGCCTTTGATTTCCTCTTTGTGTGTCTAATTATTTATCTTTTATTTTCCGTCTTTTCGATTTCTGCATATTATCATTGTTTCTCTCGTGAGAATCGTATCATTAAACCCTAACCCTAAATCCTAAACCCTAAACACTAAACCATAAAACATAACCATACACTTAATCCCTAAACCCTATATCCACACTCTAAACACTAAATCCTAAATCCTAAACCCTAAACACTAAACCCTAATTTACCCTAAGCTTAACTTATCATAAACCTTAAACCCTAGACCTAAACCTTACACCCTAGAACTAACCCTAAACCCTAAATCTAAACCCTCAAATCCTAAACCCTAAATCGTAAACCCTAAACCTAAATGTTAAACCGTAAATCCAAACCCTAAACCCTAAACCTTAAATTGTAAACTCCAACCCTTAACCTAAACCCTAAACCCTAAATTCAAACTCTAAACCCTAAACCATAAACCCTAAACCCTAAATCATAAATTCAAAACCCTAAGGAAAAACAGCAAACAGAGGAAAGAACAGTTAATAATCAGAACAGGGGAGCAATGGAAAAAGATATGGGAAATAAAGCAAATACTAGTAATCAAGGAAATACTCCAAAGAGCAAAAACAAACCTAGCAAGAAAAAGAGAGAAGTAACAAAAGAGAGACAAAACAAACAGCAAGAGAATGAGCAACAAGGGGAACAAAATAATGATGAAGTATGCAAAAAGTTTATTATGGTAGATGATCAACAGGGAATGGATATTACTCCCCTCCAGACTCAGTATATGACTCCTCCTCCTAATGTTCCCCCTGATAAATGGCATAATACATGTCAAACCAACACTGTTCCAGTTATTGATGAATATGTTGTAGATAATTCTGAGGATGAAGTTGATATGGACAACCAGTCTTTACAAGATCCTGATGATGATGATGAGACTTGTGAGGTGTTGATCAAAGCATTTAGTCCTCACAAAAATCAAAGCATAGAGGTTGAAATCCAACAAGTGACTAACAACCAACGTCTATCTTCAAGGGGTTTTCATCATGACAAATTCTATTTCAAGAATCAAGATATCAACAGTGTCACTGCAGGCAGACCAAATACCAGGCTCTTTACTTCCAAATCCTCCAAATGATCAACGTCTATCTCCAAAGGGTTTTCATCATGACAGATTCTATTTCAAGAATCAAGATATCAACACTGTCACTGATCAGTACACTCATTTGGAATGTAAGAGGGATTAACACCCAGGGGGTTATGGAAAGACTTAAAATGCTTAAGAATATGCATCATATTTCTATTATGGCAATCTTGGAACCATTCTCAGATATCATACATGTTCAGACTTTGAAGCATCAACTGGCCATGGACAATGCTATGAGTAATTGCAATGGCAAGATCTGGTTGTTTTGGAATCTGGATGTTGACTGCACTGTGATTGAGGAAGATGAGCAGCATATCACCTGTGAAATTGCTCATAATGAGTTACATACCAAATTCACCAATACCTTTGTCCATGCCAAATGTAAGGACCATCTTAGAAAACCCCTCTGGGATAGAATGTTGTACCATGCTACTGCTAAATCCAACTCCCCTTGGTGTACTGTGGGGGACTTTAATGTTATTACCTCCACTGATGAGAAGCTGGGAGGGGTGCGTCACAATATGAGAAAAAGTCTGGAATTCATTGCAGTGATTGAAGCTTGTGGCCTGATGGACCTTGGCTTTAGTGGACAGAAATTCACATGGTCCAACAACAGGGGTATACACAATAGGGTGTAGAAGAGACTTGACAGGGCTATGGTAAATGATTCTTGGCTGGAATATATGCCTCAAACCACCATCATTCATCTTCCCTCAGTAGGATCAGACCACTATCCTCTATTGATGGAAATGAATGCTAGAAGGGATGACCACATTAAATATTTCAAGTTTCTCAACTACTGCGCTGACCAACCTAACTTCCTAGACATTGTTCAAGCTTGCTGGGATAAGGAACTGGAGGGCAACAGCATGTGGAGGTTTCATCAGAAAATCAAAAGACTGGCCTGTACTCTCAGTGCTTGGTCTAAGGGAGAATTTGGTGACATTTTTATTAAAGTCAAGGAGTATGAAAATAGAGTTAAACTTGCTGAAGAACTCTTTATACAAACTAATACAGAGGAGAATAGAACTGCCCTACATGAGCTCAACACTAATTACATCAGATTCTTGAAGTTAGAAGAGTCCATTTTGAAGCAAAATACTCAACTCCAATGGTTTAAAGAGGGTGATAGCAACACAAAGTATTTTCACTCCTTAATAAGAGGGAGAAGGAGGAGATTATTCATACACAGAATTCTGAGAGAGGATGGTGAGTGGATACAAGGAGATGAAATTATTGCAAAGGAAGCATGTGATCACTTTCAGCATATTTTCACAGGAGAGGATAAATTCATCAATGAGGAGCCCCTTGACTATATTCCCAAAATGCTTAATCAAGAACACAATGCCATGCTAACTGTCATGCCTACTAATGAGGAATTAAAATAGGTGGTTTTTTCTATGAACCCAAATTTTGCAGCAGGCCCAGATGGTATGAATGGATGTTTCTTCCAGAAGTGCTGGCAGATTATTAAGCATGACCTATATGATGTCATATTGGCCTTCTTCAGTGGGTAAATGATTCCCAAATATTTTTCCCACTCTTGTATTGTGTTGCTGCCCAAAGTAAACAATCCAAATAAGCTTTCTGAATTCAGTCCCATCAGTCTTATTAACTTCACCAGCAAAATCATCTCTAAACTCCTCAGCATGAGACCGGGTCCTATCCTATCCAACCTGATTTCTCTTAATCAATCAGGCTTTGTCAAAGGTCGAAGCATATCAGAGAATATCATGCTAGCTCAAGAGATTATTCATCAGATTAAGAAGTCTAATCTAGGGAGCAATATGGTCATTAAATTGGACATGGCAAAGGCCTATGACAGGGTTTCTTGGTCTTATACATGTTTGGTCCTAAGGAAAATGGGCTTTGATGAGGTGTTCATTGATATGGTGTGGAGGATCATGGCAAATAATTGGTACTCACTTATTGTTAATGGGAAAAGATATGGTTTCTTTCAATCTACTAGAGGCCTGAAGCAGGGTGACCCATTATCACCTGCCCTATTTATTTTAGGGGCTGAGGTTCTTTCTAGATCATTGAACAGACTTCATAGCAATCCTGACTATCATGGTTTCTTTATGGAAAGGAGAGGCCCTCCAGTTAATCACCTTAGCTTTGCAGATGACATTATCATTTTTACCTCTGGAAGGAAAAAAGTCTCTTGAACTAATTATGCATATTCTGAATATCTATGAGGAGACTTCTGGACAGTTAGTGAGCAAAGATAAAAGCCATTTTTTGGTCCTTTCTAATGCCTTCAATAGCACTAAGGATAGGATTAAGAGGCTTACACGTTTAAAGCAAAAGGAGGGCCCTATTACTTACCTTGGATGTCCACTGTACACTGGCAGGCCAAGAATCATTTACTTTTCTGATCTTATCAACAAAGTAATCAACAGAATTACAAGTTGGAAGGTCAAAATTCTGAGCTATGGAGGCAGAAATACCCTAGTCAAGCATATGCTTCAATCCCTTCCCATTCACTTAATTTCTTCTATATCCCCCCCTTCTACTGTTATCAAACAAATACAAAGCCTTATGGCTGATTTTTTCTGGGGATGGAAAAATGGAAGGAAAAAATATCATTGGTCATCATGGAAGAATTTGAGTTTTCCTTATGAGGAAGGTGATATTGGTATGAGAAATTTGCAAGAAGTATGCATGGCATTTCAATATAAGCAATGGTGGATTTTTAGATCAAAACACACTCTTTGGGGGGAATTTTTGAGAGCTAAATATTGTCAAAGATCCAATCCTATCAGCAAGAAATGGGACACTAGTGAGTCCCTAATCCGGAAACACTTAATGATTAACAAACTGAAGATTAAGGAGCACATACACTGGAAAATCAATTCTGGAACTTGCTTCTTTTGGTGAGACAATTGGCTAGGAGTTGGCCCCTTAGCCAATTTCTCTAATAACAGCAACAGGTTCAACAACAGTAAAGTGGCTGACTTCCTGATTGAGAACCAATGGAATATGGAGATGGTGATTCAACAAGCCCCTCACAATATGGTAGCTAACATCGTAGATACTCACTTTCAATACCAGCAAGGAATCCCTGATCAAGCAGTGTGGAAACTTAATTCTGATGGAAAATTCACCTGCTCCTCTGCGTAAACCTTAAAACCTAAACCCTAATCCCCAAACCCTAAACCATAAACCCTAAACTCTAAACCCTAAACCCTAAAACTTTAATCCTAACCATAAACCCTAAATCTTAAACCTTAAAGCCTAAACCCTAAACCTAAACCCAAAACCCTAAACCCTAAACCCTAAACCTAAACCATAAACCGAAAACCCTAAACAATAAACCCGAAACCGTAAACCATAAACCATAAACCATAAACCCAAAACTCTAAACCATAAACCCTAAGCCCTATACTCTAAACCCTAAACTGTAAACCCTAAAACCTAAACCGTAAACAAAACCCTAAACCCTCAAACTTCCAGATCAATGGGTCTTGCTCAACAGTGACGGCAGTGCCGTGAGCAACCCAGGCAGAATAGGAGCAGGGGGTATACTAAGGGATCATACAGGGGAAATGGTACTAGCATTTGCCACTCCCTTAGGGGAGGGAACTAACAACCATGCCGAATTAGAAGCAGCTATTTTTGGGATGACATGATCTTTAGAATTAGGATACAAGAATATCCTTTTGGAAGTAGACTCACAACTTCTGGTGGATTGGATCGAGATCAAAACAAAACCCTCCACGGAGCATTAGCAAAAAGGTACAACGACTCCAAGCACTCACCAGGCAGGCACATGAATTCAGGTGTAAATATAGATACAAAGAAGCCAACTTTGTGGCCGATTCCCTTGCAAAACATAGTCACAAGTTCCCTAGCCCACAACTATACTTCAACATTCAAGAATTGCCAAAGAAAGCAAAAGCTTACCATCAATTAGACATGCTGGAAATGGAAAGCTTCAGGAGAAAGAAGATTAAGAGGATCAAAGAACCCCCATGAGGTTGGATACTATCTTTTCAACCTAGCTATAGTTTAAACAATTATAGCTTTTTTGAATGGGTATAGGTTTTCTTTCTAATTTGTAAAGGTAGAATCTCCCTAGTTTATGATTCCTAGATTCTTTGTATCGAGAGGAGTCCTCTCTTTTAGGTGCTTAGTTTCTTAATTTCTCCTTTTTTTGTAAGGGGATGAGTTGACTAACCTTGTATTCAGGTCAACAACTGAACCACCATAGGATCGGAGGTTAGGCTTATGTCCCCCTCCTTGTAATTTTTGCTTTATAAGTTAAGGCCTGGGGGTATTGCTTAATCCCCTGACCCCTCCAAGGGTCATTTTAAAAAAAACCCTAAACACTTAACCACCGACCCAAAACCCAAAACCCTAAATCCTAAATCCAAAACATTTAAGCAAAAACTCGAAACCCTATACCCTAAACCTTAAACTCTAGACTATAAACCCTAAGCCCCAAACCAAAGACCCTAAACCCTAAACCCTAAGCCTTAAACCCTAAAATCAAAACCCTAAATCCTAATCCTACCCTAAACCCTAAATCCTAAATCCAAAACCCAAAACCTGAAACCCTAATCCTAAACCCTAAACCCTAAACCCTAACCCATAAACCATAAACCCTAAACCCTAAACTATAAACCCAAAGCCCTAAACCAAACCTAAACCCTAAACCCCAAACCCTTAACCATAAACCCTAAACTCTAAACCCTAAACCCTAAACCCTAATTCCTAACATAAACCCTAAATCTTAAACCTTAAAGCCTAAAACCTAAACCCTATATCCTAAACCATAAACCTTAAACCCTAAACCTAAAACATAAACCCTACACCCTAAATAATAAACCAGAAACTAGAAACCAGAAACCCTTAACCCTAAACTCTAAACCCTAAGCCCTAAACCCTAAACCCTAAACCGTAAACCTTAAACCCTAAAACCTAAACCCTAAACCAAACCCTAAAACCTAAACCCTCAACCCTAAATCCTTAACCACAGACCCAAAACACTAAACCCTAAACCTTCAACCCAAAACCCGAAACCCTAGACCCTAAACTTTAAACTCTAGACTTTACACCATAAGCCCTAAATCGAAGACCCTAAACCCTAAACCCTAACCCTGAAGCCTAAACCCTAAATCCAAACATTAAACCCTACACCCTAAACCCTAAATCCTAAACTCTAAACCTTAAGCCCTAATTCCTAAAATCAAAACCCTAAATCCCAACCCTAAACACTAAACCTGATACCCGAAACCCTAACCTTAAACCATAAACCATAAACCATAAACCCTAAACCATAACCCTAAACCCTAAACCCTAACCCCTAAACCTAAAACCCTAAACCATAAAACATAAACCTTAAACCCTTAACCATAAACCCTAAACTCTAAACCCTAAACCCTAAACCCTAAATCCTAACAGTAAACCCTAAATCTTAAACCTTAAAGCCTAAACCTTAAATCTAAACCCTAAACCCTAAATCCTAAACCCTACACATAAACAATAAACCCAAAACCCATAACAATAATCTTGAAACCCTAAACCATAAACTATAAACCATAAACCCTAAACTCTAAACTCTTAACCCTAAACCCTATATCCTAAATCCTAAACCATAAACCTTAAGCCCTAAAACCTAAACCCTAAACCAAACCCTAAACCTTAAACCCAAAACCCTAAAACCTAAACCCTCAACCCTAAACCCTTAACGACAGACCCAAAACCATAAACACTAAAACCTTCAACCCAAAATCCGAAACCCTATACCCTAAACCTTAAACTCTAGACTGTACACCCTATGACCTAAACCAAAGACCCTAAATCCTAAAAGCTTTGAGTTCATTAGTGTTACTGAGGCTTGTGGTCTTGTGGATCTAGGGTATAGTGGTCAACACTTTACTTGGTGTAATCAAAGATCCAAGGAACATAGGGTGTGGAAGAGACTTGATAGAGCTATGGTGAATGATCAATGGTTGGAAAATATGCCCCAAAGTACCAACAACCATTTACCATCAGTTGGTTCTGATCATTGTCCCTTGCTTATGGAAGTGATGGTAAGAACTGAAAAATTGGCAAATACTTCAAATTTCTCCACTGTTAGACATATCATGCTGACTTTCAATTCATTGTTAAAGAGTGCTAGGATAGGGATGTTGAGGATAATCCTATGTACATTCTTCATCAGAAAATGAAAAGGCTATGTTCTTCTCTTAGTTCTTGGTCGAAAAAAGAGTTTGGGGATATTTTCAATACTGTTAAAGAGTATGAAGAAAAGGTCCAACAAGCTGAGGAAGAAGTCATCATCAACAATACCGAGGATAATAGAGCTAAACTCTATTATGTCAATGCACATTACATCAAATATTTGAAGTTAGAAGCTTCCATTTTAAAGCAGAAAACACAGCTTCAGGTGTTCAAGGAAGGTGACACTAACTCCAAATATTTCCATGTTATCATGAAGGGAAGAAGATGAAAACTTTTTATTCACAAAATCTGTATTGGTGATGATAACTGGGTACAGGGAAATGAAGCTATTGCTGTTGCTACATGTGACTACTTCCAATACTGAAACGACTCGGAAAATGATAGGTTAAGCAAGAGCCTATGACTTTGTGTTGACTTTATAATGAGGTTCTATGAGGGGTTTTTATGTAATTTCATTTTAATTGTGTTACATCCGACAATTTAAAATGAATATGAAGTAGCTTGAAATTGGAAGTAGTCACTTTTGGAAAAAGTTCAGAACCTGGAAATTTGGTTAAGTGTGGGAAATCAGTGAGTTTTTGGCCAACTTTGAGCAGTCATAACTCCTAGCTCAGGATGATCCAGGAGTAGTTCCAGTTATGTTTGGAAATCCCTTGGAACTATCTTTCCAACGCCACCGAGTTTGCTCGATTCCGAGTTCGTATAAGCGAGTTATGCCCTTTGAAAGTTGGGCAGTGAGCAAGGAGTCCGTCCGGAAATTTAAGGGCATTTTGGTCTTTTCACAAATATTTTCTTTTGAGGTTATATTATTGTGTTAGGATGATTGTGGATCATTTTTGTTCCATTTTAAAAGAGTAAGAGTTAGGGTCCTTGAGTGAAGAAGAGAAGAAGAGGGGAAGAAGAAGAAGAAGAAGTTGGAGCTAGGATTGAAGATTTTGAGTTCCTTCTTCTTCAATTCTCGTGGGTTTTCAACTTAGAGGTATGGGGATTCTTTATCCTTGATTATTCTTCCTTTCAAGGAGCTCAATTCAAATGATTCAAAGTTCTTCCAAAAACACAAAAATCCTAATTTCGATTCTAAGCATGGGTTCTTGCATTAAATGATTTTTTTTGATGATTTACATTATTAATGGTGTCTGTTGATGGTTTTAAGAAAGAAATTTCCATGAACCCATGTCTTGGCAAGTTTCCTAAAGTTGGCTTATGAAGTGGGTTTATTATTTATGATTGAATGATGATGGAAGTATGCTTGGATTGAGTTGAATAGTTGACTTCTATTATTATCTATGCTTATCTATTGTGAATTGTTGGAGAGTTGAGGAATGGTGATTGTGGCTTGGGAAAAAGGGTAAGTGGACCTAACTTCATTGTTAAGGTAGAATTGATATAGAATTGTGATAGATTGATGTGTGATCCACTTATGGTGGAGGTGTTTACTTATTAAATGTATTGTGTTTATGGCCTTGGAGGCATTATATGAGGAATTGAAGTGTTGACATGATATCATATATGTGAATGGGATGTGAAGGACTTGAATGAGAATCAAATGAAGTAAACGCAATCATGTTGTGAATATAAAGGTGTTCATGTGATCTCAAGGTGATCTTGTTTAAAGTGTTATTGTATTGTGATTGAAAGTGTGTCCTCTATTATTGTTCATATGTGATGATGATGGAATGTGAAGGAACTTTATAATGTGATGTGTGTCTTGACTTGGTAGACTTAGGTGCCTCTTCTTGATACATTAAAAGCTTTGTTGAATATGAATCGATAGGATATGGCATTCCTTTCGGATGTAAGTGACGAAACCTGTTTTTGAGCTGGATAGTGTTTGGTATTTTAGGCATATCTCTTGCTATAGAAATTAGTTTGTAGTGAATAAATATGATTTGGAAAGCTAACTCGTATACCTACAACTTTTATGTTTATGTAAAATTCTAATTCAACTTTTATGGATACGAAATATGGGACGCAACATAGGGCAAGTTCTGCCCAGATTCCGAGAATTGAAATCCTGCATGACCAGCGGCTAGTGTCTTGACTATATCTTTTTGTACAAAATATATTTTGCGGTGATCCTTGTTTTTTTGCAACCCTAAGAGATGTATCTACATCTTTCATGAAGGTTATAAAGTCTAGTTCTGCCATTTTCCTTTTCAAATCTAAGATGCAACATGAGGTACTAGGCTGGTCAAATTCCCTGTTTTGGGAGCATAGTTGTATTTGTACATGCTAGGCTTACTTATGATGATGATCCTATTTTACGTCATCATTACTGAGCTAATAGAAGTTAAATAAGTTATGTAATTGTATTTCTAAGGTTGATATACTCGTGAACAAGTTGAGGTATGTGGGTTCGATTGTGGAAACCTTCCTTTCCACAAGTCCAACCATTTATCCTCTATTTCTACTTCAAGTTTATGGGTCCTTATGATTATTTATGAACTCTTGAATTATGGAATTACTACTACACATCCTATTATGGTCTATTTTGCATATTATCATGAAATGGAATTATTATGTGATGTTTATGGTTTTCATGCTTCCATGATCACATTATGAAGGTTGATATATATGTATGTTGTTGGTGGGCTGATTTATATGGATTTTGGAATTGGTTGCCTAGTACGGGGGGTAGTAGGCCCGTATAACCATATCGAGGGGTTGGTACCTTGGTTGCCTAGTACAGGGGGTAGTAGGCCCGTATAACCATATCGAGGGGTTGGTACCTTGGTTGCCTAGTACGGGGGGTAGTAGGCCCGTATAACCATATCGAGGGGTTGGTACCTTGGTTGCCTAGTACGGGGGGTAGTAGGCCCGTATAACCATATCGAGGGGTTTGTACCTTGGTCCCTAGCTCGGGGGGTGGTAGGCCCGGGTAACCACATTGAGGGGTTTGTACCTCTTTCGCCTCTCCAAGGGGGTGGTAGGCCTTGGAAATACTATATTGATGGTCACTCACCACACATGTACTACGCCCCACTAAATATGATTTATTTTATGTAAGCATCATTATACATATCATCTCATTAATATGCTATCTATCGGGTATGATTATGCACGTTGCCTATAAAGTCCTTATCTAAGGTAATCTTGGGGAACACTTAAGTGTGCTTGAAGAGGATCGTGTGGGCGGTCACTTCTTGTCTCACTCAAGTGTGTCTTAAGGTTATATTAGGTAGAGGTCCTATGGAAATAAAATGACATGTGTCCTTCTAAAGTTAAGCATGGGTTGTATATGGATTTATGTTAAGTATATGTATGGTTGGCTATGGTCTTATATGTTAATGTTGACTTGTATTATGTCTCTTATACTTGTAACAGAAAGGTTTTATCAAAGGATATGAAAGCATACATTTCTTGTAAATGTCCGTTGTGCATATTTTCTTGCATGGTCTCCATACTTAGTACTTAATTGTGCTAACCCCTTTCTTTTGCTTTTTGACTAAAGTGTAGGGATTTGGAGATGGTGATATGTCATGGCTACTTGTTAGGATTTTAAGAGTTGAAGATGAAGACTTGGTGAGTCCTCATAGATTCGAGGGCAATAACCAACATGTTCCTTTTTTTATGTCTCTCTAGTATTTGCTTAAGTTTTGAGTGGGCTTAGTCCCAATGTTGTATTCAGGTATTAGATGGTTTTGAGACATAATGTATAAAGTCTAGAAAGTCTTCCGCTTGCTATTTATTGAAAGTATCTTCGTGTGTGAAGAAAGTTTTTAATTCCTTATGGTTTTGGTGTCTATGCGATGAATGAATGCTAAGAGGCTTGTATTAAACCTCTTCGAGGTCGAGTACACCGGTTACGACTAGGGGGTGCTCCCGGGTCGTGACAAATACATTTTTACTGGTACAGACAGTAGAGTGAATGAAGGAGTTTTACAACACATTCCTAGAATGATCAATGAGGAACAAAATAACAGGCTATAGGCTATACCGACTATGGATGAGCTAAAGCAAGTGATTTTCTCTATGAACCCCAATTCAGCCCCGGGTCCTGATGGTTATAGAGGCAAGTTTTATCAATGTTGTTGGGATATCATCAAATTTGATCTTTTGGAGGCTGTTAAATCATTCTTTTGTGGTTGTGAGATGCCCAAATTCATCTCTCATGCCTGTTTGGTTTTGCTTCCTAAGGTTGAACATCCTAATAAGTTCAATAAATTTCGACCTTTTAGCTTAAGTAATTTTTCACCAACAAAATTATTTCTAAACTTTTGTGCAACATATTGTCTTCTATTCTTCCACATCTTATCTCGGACAATCATCGGGGTTTGTTAAAGGTAGGAGCATTTCTGAGAACATTATGTTGGCACAAGAAATCACTCATGGCATCAAGAAACCTAATGAAGGGGACAATGTGGTGATCAAACTCGACTAAGGCTTACGATAGAGTCTCTTGGGCTTTCACTTGCTTGGTTATGAGGAAAATGGGATTTAGTGAGTTGGTCATTGACATGATTTGGCGAATTATGAGCAATAATTGGTACTCTGTTATAGTGAATGAAACTAGACATGGTTTCTTTCACTCGACTAGGGGTCTCAAGCAAGGCGATCCTCTTTCCCCGGCCCTATTTATTTTAGGCGCGGAGGTACTATCTAGGATGTTAAATAGTCTACATCAAATTCAAGAATACAAAGGTTTCCAAATGGAAACAAGGGGACCACAGATTAATCATTTGAGTTTTGCGGATGATGTGATCATTTTTGCATCAAGTGACAGACTATCTTTACATCTTATTATGAAGACCATGTCTACCTATGAAACTACATCCGGCCAGCTCATCAACAAAGACAAAAGTCATTTCATGGATCCTGAAAATAGTCCAGTACATATTATTCTATTGATCAAAGAGATTACTGGTTTTATTCAGAAAGGGAGCCCTATCACTTACCTTGGATGCCCATTTTACATAGGGAGGCAAAGAATTATCTACTATTCTGATCGGTTGCAAAGGTGATGAAGAAAATCAGTGGATGACAATCCAAAATTCTTAGCTTTGGAGGAAGAGCTACTTTGATAAAACATGTACTTCAATCAATCCCGATTCACACTGTGGATGCAATTTCACCTCCGAAAACTACCATCCAATATATGAAGAGAGTGATTGCAGATTTTCTCTAGGGATGGGATAAAGAGAAGAAAAAAATATCATTGGGCATCTTGGGAAACTCTTAGCTATCCCTATGAGGATGGGGGCATTGGAGTAAGAAAACTTGAAGATATCTGCACTTCTTTACAGTTCAAACAATGGTGGATCTTTAGAACCAAAAGTTCATTATGGGGCCAATTCCTTAAATCCAAATATTGCCAAAGAACTCATCCAGTAGGAAAAAAACTTCATACAGGGCAATCATTTGTTTGAGGATATATGATGAGAAACAAGTTCATTGTTGAAGCTCAAATCAGGTGGAGAAATACACTCCGAAACTTGTTCATTTTGGTGGGACAATTGGTTGGGAGATGGTCCTGTTGCTCAACATGACAGTAACATTACCAGCCTCAACACTATCACAGTGTCACAATTTATTATTGATGGCACTTGGAATGATTATATGGTAAGAAGGCATGCACCCCCTCTTCTGGTTCCTAAAATCCTCAACACTAGAATTTTCCACCAAGAGAATGATACTGATGAAGCTATGTGGACCTCAACTACCAGTGGTCTGTTTTCCTGCTCTTCTGTGTGGGAGCTCATCAGAAAAAAGAAGGAAAAGAGTAGAATTGACACTCATACCTGGAATAAAAATATTCCTTTTAAAGTATCCTTTCTACTTTGGAGAGCTTTAAGATCCAAACTCCCTACCAATGAGAAGATTATTATGTTTGGAAGGGACCCAAGCAGATGTTCATATTGCAGACTTCAAGGATGGGATGACATCAACCATATATTTGTTAGCGGTCATTTTGCTGCTCATATATGGAGTTTCTTTTCAGCTTCGTAGGCACTGTCCACAGGAACATTCCTCTAAAAAATCAATTCATAAAGTGGTTGGGGCTGGAAACCAAATATGAAGTACATAAGATTCTCTTGCAGGCTCTTCCTATTTTTATCTATTGGAACCTTTGGAAAAATAGGTGTGCTGTTAAATATGGGGGCAAACAGTCTAGTGTTCCTAGAGTTAAATTCCTAATTCTCAAAGACATCACCAACATGTTTCAGTCTGCTTTCCCTTATCTCCATTGGCCTAACAGTTGTGAAAGGTTGCTGAAAATTGTGGAGAGTTGCTGGCTGGAAGTTCAGGTCAAGGAAGTGAAATGGATCAGGCCACTTGGTATTATATTCAAGTTAAACAAAGATGGAAGTGCATTAGGAAATCCCGATCAGATAAGAGGTGGAGGAATTCATAGAGACTCTAAGGGTGATATGGTGTATGCATTCATCATTCCCTTAGGAAGCGGCACCAACAACCAAGCTGAAACACTTGCAGCTGCTCATGGGATTCAATGGTGTATGGCTTTCTCAAAGAATCAAACCTTCTTGGAGCCTGCAACAACAACACATTTCTCCTTTTATCAACACCATCAGTCAGCTGGAATTTTTTCAGTGTAGACGTGTGTATAGGGAAGCTAATCAGATTTTCTCTCTAAAAGAAGTCACAAAACTGACATAGCTCATCACTACTACACTTATCAACAACTACCAGTAGAGGCCAAAGGTAGTTATTTGCTGGAAAAGAAGGGCATGTCCAACTTTAGAAGAAAGAGATCGAAAAGAATTAAACAACCTCCATGATGTTGCACTCCTTAGTCAACTACCCTGTTCTTTATAGCTTTTCTATTAGATTTAGCTATTTGGATAGGCTTAGGTTTTATTCTCTTCTACTTTGTAAGGGGAGAGTCTCCCTTATTTATACTTCCTAGTTACTTTGTATCGAGAGGAGTCCTCTCTTCCAGAGATGCGTAGAGATTAGGTTTCCTATATAGTACGGGGACGAGTTGACTACCCTTAGGAGGAATGTTGACTCTTGAACCACCATAGGACTAGAGGTAAGGTTTTATGTCGCCCTCCTTGTATTTTTCTTTTGTTTTTATTTATGATAAGGCCTGGGGGTGTTCCTAAGCCCCTGACCCCCACAAGGGTCGTTAATAAAAATAAAAATAAAAACCTAAACCCTAAACCCTGACCCTAAATCCCAAACCCTAAACCTAAACCCTAAAACCTTAAACCCTAAACCATAAACCCTAAACCCAAAACCCTAAACCCTAAACCCTAAAACTAAACACTTAATACTAAACCCTAAACCCTAAACCCCAAATTCAAACAATAAACCCTAAACCCAAAACCTAACCTTAAACCAAAACCCAAACCGTAAATCCAAATTCTAAACCCTAAACCCTAAACCCTAACACTAAATCCTAAACCCAAAACCTAAACCTTAAACCCTAAACCATAAATCATAAACCCTAAATCCTAAACATTCAACTCGAAACCCTAAACCCTAAACCCTAAAATTTAAACGCTAAACCATAAACTCTAAACTCTAAACCCAAAACCCAAGACCCTAAAACCTAAACCCTAAAACCTAAGCCTAAATTTAAAACCCTGTAACCTAAACCCTAGACCCTAAACCCTTAACTTCTTTTACTAAACCCAAAACCATATACCCTAAACCCTATACCCTAAACCCTAAACCCTAAACCCTAAAACCTAACCCTAAACAAAACCCTAAATCCTAAACCCTAAACCCTAACCCTAACCCTAAACCCTAAACCCTAAACCCTAAACCCTAATCCCTAAACCTTCAACCTGAAACCCTAAACTGTGAACCCAAAACCCTAAACCCTAAACCCTAAAGTTTAAACCCTAAACCCTAAACCATAAACTCTAAACTCTAAACCATAAACCATAAACCATAAACCCTAAACCTTAAACCCTAAACCCCAAGCCCTAAAGCCTAAACCTTAAATTTAGAACCCTAAACCCTAAACCTTAAACACTAAACCTAAACCTTAAACACTAAACCCTAAACCCTATACAGTGGATCCTAAACACTAAACCCTAAACCCTAAACCCTAAACTCTAAATCCTAAACCCTAAACCCTAAACCCTAAACCCTAAACCCTAACCCTAAATTCTAAACCCTAAACCTAAACCCTAAAACCTTAAACCCTAATCATAAACCCTCACTTGTGGGATAGACTTATTTATTTTTCTAATATGAATATTCATTGGTGTACTATTGGTGATTTTAATGTCATTACTACACCAGATGAGAAAGAAGGTGTCATCCCCTACAATATGAATAGAAGTTTTGAATTCATTGCAACTATTGAAGCTTGTGGATTAATGGACCTTGAGTACACGGGTCAGAGGTATATGTGGTGCAATCAAAGGAATGAAGAGGCTAGAGTGTGGAAAAGGCTTGTCAATGACAACTGGTTACAAGGAATCCCTCAAACTACTATTACCCATCTCCCTTCAGTGGGGTCTGATCATTGTCCCTTATTGATGGAGATTGAAGATAAAGTGAAGCAACCTATCAAATATTTCAAGTTCTTGCACTGCTGGACTGAACATGAGGAGTTGAATAATGTGGTTAAAGCTTGCCGGGACAGGGAAGTGGAAGGTAATCCTATGTGGAGATTACAACAGAAAATGAAGAGGTTGACTGCTACCCCTAGTAATTGGTCTAGAAGAACATTTGGATACATTTTCAGCATTGTTCGAGATCATGAGGAGAGAGTTAGAGTGGCTGAGGAAGCATTGATTGTTAACAATTCTGCTGAAAATAGACCAAACTTACACAGGATTAATGTCAGGTACATCAAATACTTGAAGTTGGAAGATTCTATCCTCAAACAGAAGACTCAATTGCAGTGGTTTAAAGATGGTGACACCAACTCCAAGTACTTTCATGCCATTATGAGAGGTCGAAGAAGGAAACTTTTCATCCACAGAGTCTGTATAGGAAATGAAGAATGGGTAGAGGGTGATGAGAACATAGCCAATGCAGCCTGTGATCACTTTAAGAACATATTTACTGGAACTGAGCAACCCATCAATGAGGATATATTACAACATATCCCAAGAATGGTCACTCTTGAGCAAAATATGTCCAAGCAATGCCTACTAATGAAGAATTGCAGCAGGTGGTCTTTTCTATGAATCCTAATTCAGCTCCTGGTCCAGATGGGTTTGGTGGGAAGTTTTTTCAGATTTGCTGGGACATCATCAAAGAAGATATTCTGAGTGTTGTTCATGCCTTCTTCTGTGGTTACTTCATGCCCAAGTTCATTTCACATGCAAGTTTGGTTCTACCCCCAAAAGTAGATCATCCTAATAATTTTTCAGAATTCCGACCCATAAGTTTGAGCAACTTTACCAACAAAATCATTTTTCCAAAATTTTATGCCTCAGACTTGCTCCTATGCTGCCTAACCTTATCTCCAACAACCAGTCTGGCTTTATTAGAAGTAGGTGTATTTCAGAGAGTGTCATGCTGGCACAGGAGATTATTCGTGGTATTAAAATACCTAAGGAAGGGGATAATGTGGTAATTAAGTTGGACATGGCAAAGGCATATGACAGAGTGTCATGGGCCTTTACTAGTCTGGTATTAAGACACATGGGATTTGGAGAATTCTTCATTGACATGGTGTGGAGGATCATGAGTAATAATTGGTACTCTATCATAGTCAATGGGACAAGGCATGGTTTTTTCCATTCTACTAGAGGTCTCAAGCAAAGGGACCCTCTTTCCCCATCCCTATTTATTTTAGGGGCTGAGGTGTTGTCTAGAATGCTTAATAACCTATATGACAATCAATATTTCCATGGATTCCAAATGGACTTCAGAGGGCCTCAAATCAATCACTGAAGCTTCGCTGATGATGTTATCATTTTTACTTTAGGAAGAGAAGAGTCTCTGAAATTCATTATGGAAACTCTATCAACCTATGAAGATACTTCAGACCAACTCATCAACAAAGGAAAAAGTCACTTCATGGTTCCTAAAGATACTCTTCCTCACCTTATTGATATGTTCCAGGAAATCATTGGCTTCACTCAAAGAGAAAGCCCTATAAATTACCTTGTCTGCCCCCTTTACATAGGAAGACAGAGGATTATTTATTATTCAGATTTGGTGGCAAAGGTTGTCAAAAAGATCAGTGACTGGCACTCTCGAATCCTATGTTTTGGTGGGAAAGCTACATTGATTAAACATGTACTTCAATCAATTCCTATTCATACTATGGCTACCATTTCCCCTCCTAGAACTACCTTGCAATATATCAAAAGAGTGACAGCAGACTTCTTTTGGGGAATGGACAGAGACAAGAAAAAATATCATTGGGCATCTTGGGAATCTCTTAGTTTCCCCTATGAGGAAGGTGGCATTGGTGTGAGGCATCTTAACGACGTTTGTACTTCTCTCCAAATTAAGCAGTGGTGGAACTTCATGACCAAACACTCTCTATGGGGGTCAATTTCTAAAAGCCAAGTATTGCCAGAGGTTTAACCCAGTAGCTAAGAAAGGGGATAGAGGAGATTCTTTTAGTGTGGAAATACATGTTGAGGAACAGGAAGATGGTGGAAACTGAAATAGGCTGGAGAATAAATTCTGGAAATGCTTTTTTCTGGTGGGATAACTGGATGGGGGAAAGACCTCTAGCTCACCTCGGTCATGGCATAACTAGCTTAAATAATACTCAAGTTTCTTATTTCTTAAGACATGGACAGTGGAATGAAACTTTGGTGAGAATGCATGTCCCACCTTTGCTAGTTCCCAAAGTGCTTAGCACTGCTATTCACTACCAAGCAGGAGTCACTGATGAAGCCTACTGGAAGCAAACTGAAAATGGGACCTTCACCTGTTCATCTGCCTGGAACCTGGTGAGGGGCAAGAAGAACAAGAGTAGACTATTCTCTACTATTTGGCATAAACAAGTCCTATTCAAAGCCTCTTTTCTATTGTGGAGGGCTCTCAAATTCAAACTTCCCACCAATGACAAGTTGAGCTCTTTGGGAGTGCAGCCATCAACATGTTTATGCTGCATTAGACCAGGATTGGATGATATTGAACACATTTTTGTTACAGGCAATTTTGCAGCTCATATCTGGAGGTATTTCTAGAGGCTGATGGGAATTATTCACAACCCCAGGCCACTAAATAATTTCCTGATGAGCTGGTGGGAAATGGCTGCAAAAAATGAGGTCCACAAACTCATTACTTAGACCCTTCCCATATCAATTTGCTGGAATCTCTGGAAGAACAGATGCTCGGTGAAATATGGCCAGAAAAAATCAAATGTGGCAAGAGTAAAGTACATGATCTTTAAAGATACTTTCCAGCTTCTCATGGTCACTTACCTCTATTGTTCTTGGCCTAATAATTGGGAGGATATGATCAATGAAGTTGAGAAATGCTCCCAGGATATCAGGATCATTGCATAACCTCGGGAAGATAGGAGGAGGGGGTACATTGAGGGACTTCAGTGGAAACATGATATATACATTCACAATTCCCCTTGGTTTTGGTACCAATAACCAAGCTAAAACACAAGCAGACACTCACGAATTGGACTGGTGCATTCAACATGGTTACATGAAGGTTGTCTTGGAAGTGGACTCAGAACTACTTACCAAATGGCTCAACCACAAAAGCAAGCTTCCCTGGAAATTGCAGCAGTACATCACTCAACTTCACCAGATTATTAATTAGTTGGAATTCTTCAAATGCCAGCATACCTATAGAGAAGCCAATACAATAGCAGATTTTCTGTCCAAGGAGAGTAAGAGATCAAACATCACTCAGCACTTCTACACTCAGAACCAGCTACCTGTAGCAGCTAAAGGAAGTTTCCTTCTGGAAAAGATGGGAATGACCAACTTCAGGAGGAAAAAGCTAAAGAGGATTAAAAAACCACCTTGAAGTTCTCATTCCTGTTCTTTTAGGCCTCTGTTCTAGTTTAGGATAGTTTTAGGTCTAATTGTAAGGGGAGAGTCTCCCTCATTTATGTTTCTTAAAATTTTGTACATAGAGGAGTCCTCTCTATAGGTGCTTAGTTCTAGGTTTCTTTTTAGAATCATGGGGATGAGTACACTCTCCATAGTAGAAAAGTAGACTCATGAACCACCATAGGATCGGAGGTAAGGTTTTATGTCCCCTTCCTTGTATTACTTTTGTTTATATCTATGATAAGGCCTGGGGGTGTTTCTAAGCCCCTGACCCCTCCAAGGAAAAAAAATCATAAACCCTAAACCCTAAGCCCTAAACTCTAAAACTAAACACTTAACCTAAACCCTAAACCGTAAACCCCAAATTCAAAAAATAAACCCTAAACACTAAATCTAAACTCTAAACCATAAACCCTAAATTCTAAACCCTACACCCTAAACCCTAAATCTGAACCCTAAACCCTAACAATAAATCCTAAACCCAAAACCTAAACCTTAAACCCTAAACCATAATTCATAAACCCTAAACCATAATTCATAAACCCTAACCCTAAACCCTAAGTCCTAAACCTTCAATTCAAAACCCTTAACCCTACACCGTCAAATTTAAACCTTAAACCATCAACCCTAAACCCTTAACCATAAACTTTAAACCCTAAACCCAAAACCCAAGACCGTAAACCCTAAACCCTTAACCATAAACTCTAAACTCTAAATCAAAAACCCAACACCCTAAAACCTAAACCCTAAACCCTAAATTTACAATCCTATAACCTAAACCCTAGACCCTAAACCCTTAACCTTATTGACTAAACCCAAAACTCTATACCCTAAACCCTATACCATACACCCTAAAGCAAACCCTAAATCCAAAACTCTAAACCCTAAACCCTTAACAAAAAATCCTAAACCCTAAACCCTAAAACCTAAACCCTAAATCCTATACCATAAGCTCTAAATCGTAAACCCTAATCCCTACACCCTAAACCCTAAACCATAAACCCAAACCCTAACCCTAAACCATCAACCTCAAACCCTAAACCCTAATCCCTAATCCCAAAACCCAAAACCCTAAATCCTATACCCTAAAACCTAAACCCTAAACCCTAACCCTAAACCCTAACCCCTAAACTCTAAACCTTAAACCCTAAAACCTAAATCCTAATCCCTAAACCCTAAAACTAAACCATATATCCTTAGCCTTAACCAAAACCCTAAACCCTAAACTCTAAACCCTAACTCTAAACCCTAAGCCCTAAACCCTAAATCCTATCCCCTAAACCTTAAACCTTGAGCCTACAACCCTAAACCTTCAACCTGAAACCCTAAACCATAAACCCTAAACCCTAAACTATAAACTATAAATTGTAAACCCTGAACCCCAATCCCTAAAACCTAAACCCTAAACCGTAAACCCTAAGCCCTAAACCCTAAACCCAAAACCCTAGCCCTAAATCCTAAACCCTAAGCCCTAAACCCTAAACCCTAAACCCTTAAACCCTAAACCCTATACCCTATGCCCTAAACCTAAAACTAAACCCTTAATCCTAAACCCTAAACCCTAAACCCCAAATTCAAACAATAAACTATAAACCCTAAACCCTAAACCTAACCTTAAACCAAAACCCTAAACCCTAAATCCAAACACTAAACCATAAACCATAAACCCTAAACTCTAAACCGTAGACTCTAAACCCTAAATCTAAACCCTAAACCCAAACACTAAATCCTAAACCCAAAACCTAAACCTTAAACCCTAAACCATAAATCATAAACCCTAACCCTAAACCCTAAAATCAAAATCCTAAACCCTAAATCCAAAACCTTCAACTGAAAACCCTAAACCCTAAACCCAAAATCCTAAAGCATAAAAATTAAACTCTAAACTTTTAACCATAAACTCTAAACTCTAAACCCTAAACCCCAAAACCCAAGACCCTAAACCCTAAACCCTAAACCCTAAAACCTAAATTTAAAACCCTATAACCTAAACCCTACACCCTAAACCTTTAACCCTATTTCCTAAACCCAAAACTCTATACCCTAAACCCTAAACCTAAACCCGAAATCCTAAATTATAAACCTAAAACCCAAAACCCTTTACCCTAAACTCTAAACCCTAAACCCTAAACCCTAAACCATAAAAAAAAACCCTAAATCCAAAACTCTAAAACCTAAACCCTTAAAAAAAATCCTAAACCCTAAACCCTAAACCCTAAACCCTAAACCATAAACCCTAAATGGTAAACCCTAAACCTTAAACCTTAAACCTAAACCATAAACCCTAACCCTAAACCATCAACCCAAAACCCTAAACCCTAAACCCCATCGCTTCCCAATTTTTGTCTCTCTCTAATTTCCCTCTATATGCGGAACTCTCTCTAAATTTACATAGCAGATACAGCCCCAACGGCTAGTTCACCAGACGGAATGGCGCGTGAGCCTCCAGTGGGCCTCTCCAGGACGCCGAACCAAGGCCATCAGAGGCACCTTGAGCAGACGAACAAAACCTACCATGAATCGCCTTCTAATTCACCCTAAAACTCCATGAATTCGTGAAACAACGAGGTGATGTATATTGCGATTTCAGAGAGGAGTTGGACGGGATTCAAAAAATTATTTCCCCAGATCGCGAGAAGTTGATTCATCGAAAGCTGTTTAGTGGGGATGATTCTCCTACTTAAAGGCTACAACATACTAAAAAATCATGTGATTCCATCTCCCCAGTTGAGAGAATTGAGGAGGTGAATTCTGGGAAAATTTTTGAAAAATCGCCTGAGCGACGCCTTTAAATTCGTCCATCTTCACACCAATTTCATGGCGATTTGAACACTGGGGATTACTCACCTGGTGAAGAGGTACATCTCACTGCAATCTCAAGTAAAATGGATGATACACTCACAGGAAACAAGAATTCCGGTGAGCAAGTAGCCGAAAAATCGAAAAGTGACGGCGGCAATGCTACAAGAAATTATTCGATGGAGGAAGAGGTCCATGTTACCAACATATCCATCAATATAGCTCAGGAGCACCAACAAGAAGCAATTCAGGCAAGTTTAGTTAATTACACAACCAATCAACAAGTTGAGTTTGAAGAAGTCAACTGCAAAAATGAAGCAGATCAGCAGGGGACATATTCTCAAGATCATGCAGGTCCCAATGGTAAAAAACAAGACCTTCACTCAATGGAGAAACAGAAAATAGACATGAATTTGAAGAAAGGAGACACACGACTAAGTTAAGACCAAAATGATCAACATGGTAATACAAAGTCTACAACTTTGGAAGTAATTGAAGTGGAGAGCTCATCACACTTCTCATTTGGAGTCAAACCAACTGATACTTTTCCAAGCAATGGAGGACAACAAAGGCCAAGTAAGACTATTAATTACACTAATGAATTTGATCATGATCACAGGCAGGAGCACCAGGCAGCATGAAATGACCCAAAAGGTTCTTAAAAATGTGCTTCGGAAGTTACCGGAAACTTGTTTAGCTATATCAAAAAAAATCCGTTTTGTTTTTCGAAAATCCGACTTCATATTCTTGTTTAGGGGGTCAAATTGAGTGGGAAATGGGTCTAACCCAAATTTTAGAGCAACCGTATCAAAATTCGAAATTTCCAAGTGAAGCCTTTTTCGAGGGTCTACTTTGGAGGGTCATATCTCCTAGCACACAAATAATTGGGTGGCTCATAACATATCCATGGAAAGCCCTTGGAGTTAGCTACCTAACGCACTTCGTTTCACCTCATTCAGAGTTCGGAATAAGAAGTTATGCCCATTTTCGTAAATTCTGTCCGGCAGGAAATGCAATTTCCAGTGAGCGTTTTTACTGTTCACCCGCCTCATTTTTTTTCTAAGTGTTGGACCATTTTTCCAAAGGGCATATGTTATTTCCTATATACCATTAGTTCAATTCCCATCTCTAAAACATTTCCCAAAACACCTCTCCCATACTTAGACACATTTTCTCTCAAGTTCTCTCAAGAACCCTAATCCAAAACCTTCCTCAAGATTGAAGAGACTCTTGCTCCAAGTTCCAAGCTTCCATTGAAGACACTCTCAAGACCTTCATAAGAACTCAAGGTATGTTGTGTTGAACTCATGGGTCCTTCCACCCATAGTGCCTAGACTCCATTCTACTCACTAATTCATGGTTTAAGTTAAGATTCATAAATTAGTCTTGTTCTTTGTAATAATTTCCTGCACATTGAATTTTAAACATGAAAAGTGATTGTTTTGAGCATGTTGTGACTCTAGAACTTGAATCTAAATTTGGAATGGATGTGGAGATTTTCATGTGGTATTGTGGGTGTTAAAAGGTGTTGTTGTACGTTGTTCACTGGTTTGGCTACATAATTACTACCCTATTTTCCATGCTCTTTGATTCCATTACATGCCTTCAAGGTGTTTGACAAAATGTCCAACTATGGAGAATTGATGAATCGATGCTTTAAAGCTTGAGTTATGAGATGTATGGCAATCCAGAGATGTGTTGATGACAAACTAAGCTTGTGTATATGTTCATTCCATACGTGAGATTGCATTAGAGCCTAATGGGAATTTCCTATATAAAGTGTTGCATGACCATGCCCGGTCCGGGGGAAAGAACCGGACAACCATGTGAGAGGTTATATCTCACCACCTAGGATGCTTGGGGTGTGACCAACATCAACCATGTGAGAGGTTTATATCTCACCACCTAGGATGCTTGGGGTGTGACCAACATCAACCATGTGAGAGGTTTATATCTCACCACCTAGGATGCTTGGGGTGTGACCAACATCAACCATGTGAGGGGTTTATACCTTGCCACCAGGGTGTCCGGGTGTGAACGGCATCCCCCATCCTAAGTTGGGGTTGTAGATTGGTTGGATCATGCATACACATATGATATCTACTATTAGTATAGATTTACTTAAACATGTTTTGACTTCACTTTGATCATGCATCCTCATATTGTTATTCATAATGCCTATGAAACTATTTCTTGTATTTCGATTGTTTCCTTGTCTATTGTTGTGTTGCACCCCGCATACTTAGTACATTCCAAGTACTAACGCATATTTTGCCTACATGATGTCACCATGTAGGGACCGGAGCTACTCTTGATCCTTCTCTCCATTCACATGGCTAGTACGGTGCTTATCCGAGTTTGTTGGTGAGTCCTCAATGATTCGAGGGCTATGTTATGTTTCCTACTCCTTTGTTTTGACACCATGTAGGGGAGCCGGTAGTATGTCATGGCCCCCGTCCTATCTATGTATGTAGAGGTGTGCGTTGGACAAGTATTTTGTAAATGAGCTTGACTCTTGTTCTATGATGTCATTTTGAAATGGTTTGCCCTTAGTCCCTATTTCCCGTTAATTAATGTTGATTGTACTTCCGCGACCGATGAAGTGTGATGACAAGTTTGAGAGGCTTGTTTGGGGTTCCTTCGGGTTCCTCATTCGCCATGTCACGTCTAGGCCCTAGGCTTGGGTCGTGACACAACAAATACTAATTCACCAAGCAAAAATCCGAGTGTGGATGGCACTCAAGCAGGTAAGTCTTCTCACTCTAACTCGAGTAGAAATGTTGTTAGCTTGAGTAGTAGTGATGATCATGTGAATGTTAATGCAAAGGGACAAAAGAATGTTATGCTGAATGATCAGGGCAGGGGGAACATTGAATCCCAACAGCAGGTTGAATGAAATCATCCTTTATCTGATCATGGAGGGAACTCTGAACCCAATAATTATCATAAGGAGTACCCTAAAATTTCCAGTAACATTGATAGACACACCATTTCCAATCAAAAAGGTCAGCAAAATAATCCTCCCAACCAATCCAAAGGCCCCAGCAATATCAACGAGAATTAGAAAACCAAACAGGACCAGAGTACAGAACCTGCTCCTTATATAGTGGTACAAACGTTGGCTGCAAGATTTAGACAAATTCATGCTCCACATGCTACTTCTATAGAGCTGGTCCCTCCCAGACACACTACCAAACAAGGCCAACCTGCCGTGATTTATGCTATGGATGACTTCATGAACAAATTGACTGTGGACTGTAAATACACCCTTATAGGTAAATTCAGTACCACCATGCCAAAAATAGAACTCATCAGGAAAAGCTTCATCCTACAAACTCAACTGAATTGGGGGGGGGGGGGGTCAATATTGCTCACTATAATGTTAGGCATGTGTTTATTGATTTGGACAATGAATTGGACTATAACACTGTATGGACACAATAAAGAATGACTATCGAGGGCAAACTTATGAGAATACAAGCTTGGACTCCCAATTTTAGACTTGAAGAAGAAACACCCACTGTTCCTATATGGGTACTGCTGCCAGGACTACCATGGCATTGCTTCAAGAAATAATTCATCACACCTCTACTAGAGTTTGTGGGCAAAGTTTTATACTTAGATACACCCTCTATTAAAAGAACTAGAGCTAGTATAGCCAAGGTAAAAGTCCAAGTGGACCTCACAAAGGCTCAACCTAGACATGTGTGGATTGGTTTGGATGATGAAGATCTCACTATAGGGAGATGTCAACCTATTGAATATGAAAATATCCCCCCTTACTGTGCATACTGCAAACATCAAGGCCACATGATAGGTGACTGTAATTTCAAAATAAGGGATGAGGACTTCAAACGAAGGAAAGAGTTAGGAGCAGAAATGAACTATATGACTAAAGGTGAACAAGGACAGCAAGGAGGAGACCACAAGAAAATCAAGACAAAGGAACAAGAGGGGCAACAACAACAAAACACCAAGGATGGGAGCAGTGCACAGCAACCTGAGCAGCAAAAGGAAGAAGAATGGCAAGTGTCAAGAAGAAGAAATAGTAAACCACAGGATGAAAAAATGCAGAAGAGAGTGTAGAGACCAACCTCACCACAGAACAAAATGTCAAACGAGCAACCCCAAACCACAGCTCAATAAGCAGGTACAATTAACACTTCTAATCATAATTCTTTTAATATGCAGGAAAAATAAACTGAAGACATCCAGGAGCATAACAGTAATGAAGGGACAACACCACATGGAGCACAAAGCAGGTCTAAAGCAGACCATAACCAAAAAGCACAGGTCAAGCAAACAGGAAACAAAGTAAATAACAAGAGCACATGTATTGACTCAATGCTCCCAATCCCCACAGACCCCAACATTTCATATCTTAATGGTGTTGTTGAAGTTGAAGGAGTAATGGATGGGGGATGTCAGGAGAAACACACTAACATGCAGGAAAGGGGATCCAAATGGGGGAATTTGACTCATGTCTTGCATGAGGGTACACACTATGACCATAGTTCAGACCTTAGAACTCCTGCTACCACTACAAGACAACAACTTAATTCAGATCAGCAGCAGGTACAACAGCAAGATCAAGCGGGTATAAGTCATCGAATCTGGAAAAGACTGGACAGGGTCCTTGTTAATGATATTTGGCAGGAAAAAATGCCACAGACCACCATTACTCACTTACCTTCTGTAGGATCTGATCACTGTCCCTTACTGATGGAAATGACTGCTAGAGTGGAGGATCACATCAGGTATTTTAAATTTCCCAACTGCTAGACTGATAAACCCAATTTTACTGATACTGTTAAAACTTGTTGGGAAAGACCTATAGAGGGTAGTAGTATGTGGAGATTTCATCAGAAGTTGAAAAGATTGTCCAACACTCTTAGCTCTTGGTCTAGGAGGGAATTTGGGGATATTTTCATTAAAGTCAAGGAATATGAAGAATGGGTCAGAGCTGCAGAGGAGAATCTCACTCATACTCACAATGAGAGTAGCAGGACAACCTCCATGAGCTTAATACAGAGTACATCAGATTTCTGAAACTCGAGGACTCAATTTTAAAACAAAAAACTCAGTTGCACTGGTTTAAAGATGGAGATGCAAACACAAAGTATTTCCACTCATTGATAAGAGGAAGGAGAAGAAGATTGTTTATCCATAAACTTATCAGGGAGGATGGGGAATGGATACAGGGGGATGATAACTTTGCAAAGGCTGCTGGTGCCCATTTCCAAAGTGTTGTGTAGAATTACAGGTTCGCAAACAAAATTGTTGAGCTATGGTGGTAGAGCAATTTTAGTCAAGCATGTCCTACAATCTCTACCTATTCACCTCTTATCAGTAGTGACCCCCCCTGTTACTGTCCTAAAAGAGGTCCAAAGTATCATGGCTGACTTTTTCTGGGGATGGAGGAATGAGAAAAAAAATACCACTGGGCTTCTTGGAAAAAACTAAGCTTTCCCTATGAGAAGGGAGGTATTGGTATGAGAAATCTCAAGGATGTATGCATAGCTTTCCAATACAAACAGTGGTGGTTCTTCAGATCCAAACAAACCCTTTGGGGAGATATTTTGAGGGCTAAGTATTATCAAAGATCCAATCATATTAGTAAGAAATGGGATATAGGAGAATCATTGACTTGGAAACAGCTGATGCATAAACAAACACAAGGTTGAGGAACACATTCAATGGAAACTCAACTCAGGCAATTGCTCCTTCTGGTGGGACAATTGGCTTGGTGTTGGACCTCTTGCTCAGTTCTCCACAGACAGTAACAGATTCAACAATACAACAGTAGTAGAGTTTTGGGTCGAAGGACAGTGGGACTTGAACAAGCTCATTCGACAAGCTCCTAACAACTATCTTGCCAACATACTGTCCACTAAACTGTATGTACAGCAGGACATCCCTGACCAAGCCATTTGGAAACTTAACGGTGATGGTCACTTCACTTGCTCATCTGCATGGAACGAGATTAGGGAAAAAAAGACGAATACAATTTTCAATACACTCATTTGGCACAAGAGTATTCTTTTTAAAACTTCTTTTCTTTTGTGCAGAACATTACGCGGTAAACTTCCTACTAACGAAAACCTAATCAGCTTTGGCAATGAGCCAACAAATTATTTTTGTTGTTGTAACAGGCAAGGTCTGGACACCATAGAACACAGATTCAACAATGGACATTTTGCTACCTACGTGTGGAAAAGCTCTGCTACAGCTGCTGGAATCATAACAGATCACAGCTCATTACCTCAACTCATCATGCAATGGTGGTCGACCAAACACAACAACGCAACACACAGACTGTTAGTACAAGCCACGCCAATATTCATTTGTTGGAATCTGTGGAAGAACAGATATGCCAGCAAATATGGAGGGAAATAATCCAATATTAGTAGAGTAAAATATGCCATTTACGAAGACAACTACAAGCTCATGACTACAACATTCCCTCAAATCAAATGGCATTCAAACTGGAGGGAGCTGCTCCAGCAGGGGGAAAGATGCATTCATGACACCAAATTTACTCTTGTTAGTTGGATAAAGCCTCCAAATCAATGGGTCAAAATCAACACGGATGGCAGTGCACTAAGTAACCCAGGCAGAATTGGAGCAGGAGGCATCCTAAGGGATCAAGATGGTGAAATGCTACTAGCATTTGCTACCCCCTTAGGAGAAGGCACTAACAACCAAGCGGAAATAGGAGCAACAGTATTTGGCATGACCTGGCTACTTCAACTCGGCTACATGAATGTTATTCTAGAAGTGGAATCGCAACTCCTTGTGGATTGGATCAAGCTTAAAGCTAAACCTCTATGGAGCATTAGCACACAACTGCAGCAAATTCAAGAACTCATTAGACAGACAAGCAACTTCAAGTGCAAACATATCCTTAGAGAAGCCAATTTTGTGGCTGATTCATTATCAAAATATAGTCACAAAATCACAAGTCCCCAAATATATTGCAATATTCACCAACTACCAAAGGAAACAAGAGCATACTATCAACTAGATATGCTTGGAATGGTAAGTTTCAGGAGGAGGAAAACTAAAAGGATCAAAGAGCCCCATTGATTTTGGCTCCAACCTTTTCAACCTAGCTATGGTTTAAAATTATAGCTCTTTTGAATAGGTCTAGTTGATTATGTTTTGTTATTGTAAAGGGAGAGTCTCCCTTATTTACGATTCCTAGTTTCTTTGTATCGAGAGGAGTCCTCTCTTAGGTGCTTAGCTGCTTGGTTTATCTTTTTTGTAAGGTGATGAGTTGACTAACCTTTAGGTGAGTCGACTACTGAACTATCATAGGTTCGGAGGTTAGGTTTATGTCACCCTCTTTGTATTTCTGTTTTATTTATGCTAAGGCCTGGAGGTGTTGCTAAGCCCCTGACCCCCATAAAGGTCGTTTAAAAAAAACCCTAAACCCTAAAACATACACCCTAAACCCTATACCCTATACCCTAAATCCTAAATCCTAAACCCTAAACCACTGCAAAAAAGAGACAAAATCAACAGCAGGAAAATAATCAACAGAGGGAGGAGCAAACAGATGGGGAAACCTGCAAGAAATTTATTATGGTAGATGAGCACATGGGAATGGATATTACTCCTCTACAGGCAAAATATATGAACACACCTCTTAATGTGCCTCCTGATAAATCAGCTGAAAAATGCCAAATAAACAAAGGTCCAGTCATTGATGAGTATGCTATTGATAATTCAGAAGATGAGTCGGATGGGGATAATCAATCTCTTAATGATCCTGATGAGGAAGATGAGACCAGTGAGCTATTGATTAAAGCTTTTAGTCCTTCTCCTGATAAAGGACTTGAAGAGGAGATTCAACATGTGGCTGAAATTCAAGGATTATCTCCCAGGGGACTACACCATGATAGATTCCAGTTCAAAAAGCAAGACATCAACACTGTCACTGCTGGCAGACCAAACACTAGGCTCTTTTCTGCCAGATCTTCCCAATAATTAATACAATTATTTGGAATGTGAGGGGGATCAACACCCAAGGAGTAATTGAAAGAATCAAAATGTTAATGAAGGTGCACCATCTCTCTATCATTGATATTCTAGAACCATTCTCGGATACTATGCAAATTTAAAGTTTTAAAAACCAATTGGCCATGGAACATACAGTGAGTAATCGAAATGGCAAAATTTGGCTCTTTTGGAACAGGGACATTGAGTGTGTAGTAATTGAGGAAGATGAACAACAAATTACTAGTGAGATTGGTCACAATGAAAATCAGAATCATTCATCACAACTTTTGTGTATGCCAAGTGCAAGGATCATCTTAGAAGGCCCCTTTGGGATAGAATGATGTATCATTCGGCTGAAACCACCAAACCTTGGTGCTCAGTAGGTGATTACAATGTCATCACTTCTATTGAGGAAAAGCTTGGAGGGATACCATATAACATGAGGAAGAGCTTAGACTTTATTGCTGTGATTGAAGCCTGTGGACTTATTGACTTAGGCTTCAGTGGTCAGAGGTTTACTTGGTCAAATAAAAGGGGTATACAGAACAGAATTTGGAAAAGGTTGGACAGGGCCATGGTTAATGACAGCTGGTTGGAAATCATGCCTCAAACTACCATTACTCACTTATCTTCAGTAGGATCAGACCACTGCCCATTACTAATGGAAATGTGTCCTAGAGAAGAAAATCACATCAGATATTTTAAATCCCTCAACTGCTGGACTGATCAATCTAATTTCCTAAACACTGTGAAAGCATGTTGGGACAGAACTGTAGAGGGCAACAACATGTGGAAATTTCATCAGAAATTGAAAAGACTGTCCAACACTCTTAGCTCTTGGTCCAAAAGGGAATTTGGAGATATCTTTCTTAAAGTCAAGGAGTTTGAGGAGAAGGCCAAGACTGCTGAAGAGAATCTTATTCATGATCACACTGAAAATAATAGGACAACTCTCCATAAACTTAATGCAGAATATATTAGATTCCTAAAAATGGAGGACTTCATTTTGAAACAAAAAACTCAATTGCAATGGTTCAAGGAAGGTGATGCCAACACGAAATACTTTCATTCACTGATCAGAGGAAAGAGAAGAAGGTTGTTTATTCACAAACTGATCAGTGAGGAGCGGGAGTGGATACATGGGGATGACAGCATTACGAAGCAGTCTGTGATCATTTCCACAAGATTTTTGCCTGTGATAATTTCCACAAGATTTTTACTGGACAAGACAGAGCTATAAATGAAAATGCTATCCAATGTATCCCTAGGATGGTCACTCAGGAACAAAATGCTCAACTTATCACCATGCCTACTGTGGAAGAATTGAGGGAAGTGGTTTTTTCTATGAATCCTAATTCTGCAGCTGGCCCTGATGGAATGAATGGTCATTTCTTCCAAATATGTTGGCATATTATCAAGCATGATCTATTTTGGTGTTATTCAAGCATTCTTTTGTGGACAAATGATCCCCAAATACTTCTCCCACTCTTGCATTGTCCTCCTACCTTAGGTGAACAATCCTAATAAAATCACTGAGTTTAGACCCATCAGTTTAAGCAACTTTACTAGCATGATTATATCTAAGTTGATTCGTTCATAATACATTTTTTCTAAAGGAATTAATCTAATAATTTCTCTTATGTTTTCCAATATATATTCTATGTATTGTATGTCATGAGTTTGTTGGAATGTTTCTATATTTTTTTTTTATTAAATTGCTTAATATTGTAATATCTATTATAGTTTGTTGCCAATATTCTAAGTATTCTTGATTTATCATTAATCGGAATATTGAATTTCTAAATCACTTAAGTTAAATTCTGGTATTTAATCTTCATACCATAGTTGGTTTATTAATTCTATTAATTCTTCTCTTCTTCTTCAAATATTTGTTGCCATATCATTTGCTTTAATTCCATAATTTCTATATTTCTTAATACATACAAGATTAGTATTTTGTAATTTAATATCATTTCATCATGTAAGAAGATATTCATGATTATTTAATTATAATTCCCTTATACCATATGCATAACAAATGATCTATATTAGATTACTATAAACTAGATTATTTTAACATGTTTTCCTGTCACTGTTAACATCGTACTTTCAAAAGTAATTACTTCCTAACAGCGCCTTCAACTTTGTTTACTCCCCTCACGGCTTCTTTGCCTATGGTTTCAACCTTAAGATGAGTCTGAAAGTTTTTCCTTTTTTCCTCATGTTAACAAACTAAAAATCATGCTTAAATAATTCTCGTATATAATAACTAATATAAACTTATTTAATTATGCTATGATATTCAGGAATTAATAAATTTTAGCTGCTATACATAATCATAAATATATGTACCTGTGTGATATCTGGAATATTTTGATCCATAGCTTAGCTTTGAAACTGATATATTTTTTATTGAGAGTATTTTGATTACAAAGAGAGGCTTGCTTTCCGTGTAGAAAGTCTTGCCTATTTATGCCATAATGGCTATCTATTTATACAAATATAAGTAACCCTACTATAGTTACTTTATTCTATACTATGGTTACTTTACATCTAACTATAGTTGCTTTACATCTTTAATACTATTCATACTTTTGTACATATTACTACTAATCTAACACGTTGCTACTACTACTTTATCTAAAGTCTTCCACTAGCTCTTTTCTTTACATAAAGTTTCCACTATCTCCTCTTTTAAATTCCACTTAGCTTGTCCACATAGCCTTTTCTTTGTATCTTGTCGGCTTTTGTTGCTTCTTGTTTTTACTCCAGCTGTACGTCTGGGATTACATTATCTTCTCCTTGGCATTTAGAACATTGATGATCCAGATATTTGTGTCCAATAGTTTTACAATATCTTGTCATTATTTCTGATGAGATAAAGTTCTTTCTTATAGCTATTGTAGTTGGCTGTTGCTCAGGTTTTAGTAGACTTAGTGCCCCTTGCCTGAGTTCTTCCATATCTACTACTCTGATTTCTCGACAATTTGAATATATCATTGTTTGCTCTCTTGAATAATAACTCCATATCAAATTTTTGTTTAAATAATTAGATGTTAACTCATTTAAGATAGTAGTTATTCCAATAATTCATTTTCCTGCATAGAATGCTGGTATCTCCACTTTTTGTATTTCGTCTTGTTCTTCTATTTTTTCAGGTATGATCATTTCTCTAGTTAATCCAATTTTTATAACTTGTATGATTGGCTTAATTTCATCATAAAGTATCTCGGCTGGTGCTGAATAGAATTTTATATAAAAAAGGGTTCCCTTAGTTATTCTTTTGTAGTGTATGAATGCTTTGTGTAGTTCTGGTATTGTAGCTATTTCATCTCCTGTCTGGGTGTATACTGTGTTCAGTAATCCATAGTTATAACAAGTTGCCACTAGATTTGCATTTGTCTTAGGTAAAGCAATTAGTTTATTGTATCCTTGTAGAGTTTAGGTAATATAATTTTCGTGTGGATTTTGGGTAGTTTTAGATCTGGGGGTTTTGTTTAAAAAGGTTTGTATTTTGTGAATGTTTTCTATATAGGCTCTGGTTATGTGATTATAGATTTTCTTGTCCTGTCCTAAGCTATCTTTGTAGGTATTTATTTGTGGGGCTACAAATAAGGGGTTTTGATTTCTGGGTACAAATGGTTTCTCAAATATCTTGTTCATATTTGTATTAACATATCTTTTTTTATTCTTTTGTAGATGATGTGCTACCTGTAGCTGCATGTAATAAATTATTAGTTTGGGTTTTTCGGTGTTTCCCATCGTCACATTCTAGCTCTGGAGTTTTCAAGTCTTTCGATCGACTTAGCTCTGCCTATTTACCGTCATGCTGCTGACTTTTCATTTTTTGTATCTCTTTGTCCAGGCTATCTACTTTTGTACAAAGTAATGTCATAGCATTGAATATTTTTTCAAGAGTATTTTCTTTGTCTAGATCCGTCTGTGTAGTTTTGTCTTGAAATGTAATCTGCAACAACATTTTTGTTAGTACTTATTACTTCTATTGTAAATGTAAAATTCTGTATATTTAATACTAGTCTCCGTATTTCTTTGGTTGTCACCGAATCTTGTATCTTCTTTGTGATCCACCATTTTACCTGCGTATTATCTGTTCTTACAATAAACTTATTATATACTATATATGGTTCAAAAGCTAATAAACATTTATATAGTGCATATAATTCCTTTCTATTTATTTCCCATTTTATTTCGGGATTTGTAAATGTCCCTGAGTAATATCTACAATGATGTTCTATTTTTTCTTTATCGTATTTATATTTTAGTAGTCCTCCATAACTTATTTCGCTTGCATCTGATTCTACTATGTATATGAATTTTTTATTTTCATCTGGAAAATATAATTTAGATAACTTCTTACATAATGATTTTATTTTGGTATTTGTTCTTGATCTTTTTATCAAAATAATATTCTACGTCTTTCTTCAATTTTTTGTGCAAAGGTTTTAGATTTTCTGCTAAATTAGGTATATATTCTCTTACCTGGTTTACTAATCCTAAAAATGATTGTAATTTCTTTTTTGTATCTATTTGTTCTTCAGAATTTATTATTTTTTGTACTATGTGGTTTTGCATTTTTATACCATTCTTATCTATTTGTATTCCTAAAAATTCTATCTGATTTTTCATTATTTCTGCCTTTTTCTTACTTAAACTTATTCCTGAGTGTGTTATAATATGTATAAATTTTTCTAATAATTGTATATGATCTTCTTCTGTCCGTGAATATAACAATATATCATCTATGTATACTATACAATTTTCTAGTTGATTAAAATAATTATCCATGAAATGTTGGTATCTTCCTGGTGCATTCTTATATCCAAAAGGTAGTACGTTCGATTCATAGAATCCTTGTGGTACTGTAAAAGCTGTTAATTTTTTAGATTCTTCTTCTAGTTTTAGATGATAAAATCCTGATTTACAATCAAATTTACTAAAATAATTATATCCTTGTATTTGTCTTACTTTTAACACTTTTTTAGGTATGGGGTAATTATATGTTTTTGTTTTTGCATTTAAATTTCTATAGTCAATAACCATACGGCTTTTACCTCTTTTCTGTTCACTGTGTTTATTTACTATAAATGCTGGACTTGTATGTTTGCTATTGCTTTCTTGAATATATTTATTTTCTAATAATTCTTTCATATGCATTCTAAATTCTTTTAAATCCTCAAAATTATATTTCAATGGTTTTTGGGTTATTATACTATTTTCATCAATCAATTCAATTCTTACCTTTGTTTTATGGTTTTCCCATCCTTTTAAGGGATCTTCGCTATATAACATATCTAATTTTTCTTGAATTAATTTTAATTTATCTATTGAAAATATTATTAATTCTATATTATGGGTCTTTTCCTTAATATTTTCTAGTTTTTGAGTGATTTTCTCACTTCCTTAATCCATGGTGCAGGCTTTCTGTTTTTATTATTTACTCTTTTTGCTCCTATTTTTTGCTTACATGGTGGTAAACCACCAATGTGTTTTTGTTATTACATGGGGATATAGTTTTTCTAGAAATGACATTCCTAAAAGCATGTCTTTATTTATGAATTCATAACTATATATATCTTCTATAGTTAATATTTTATCCCATATTTGTAACTTTATATTTTTTGCTTTATATGTTATCATACTTCCTTCGTTATTAAATCCTGTGACGACTATAGGTGTTTTTAGTTTCTCCCATTTTTCATCTGGTAAACAATTATGTTTACACATGTTTGCTTCTGCTCCTGTATCAATCATTGGCGTGTAATATCTGTTGTAGTAATTTTCTACTATTATTTTTGCAAGTATATAAATTTTCATACTGCTCTTTTTACTATAATCTTTTTGTTTTTATAAGTTATTGTTAATTGGGTATTTTCTAAATTATATGGTTTCATTTCTTCTAACCATTTTATTCCTAATATTATATTATCTTCTTGGTATATTTTAAAGTCTATTAATATCATTATACCTCCTATGATTATTTCTTTTTGAGTTGTTTCTTCTATATGTAACAATTATTTTGGTAATTCTGGGCATACTTGTTCTTTAGTGGTTATTTCTTCTTTCGATACTGATTCTCTTGGTATATAATTTTCTTATTGTCCAGTATTTATTATGATGATATATTTTCTTTGTTCTATTATTCCAGTTATATAGTAGTGATATGGTTCAATTTCTTTTATTCTTTGATATTCTACTGATTTTCTCGAGGGTTGGGACGTATCAATATTTTTATCTATGTTTTTTATTCTTTTTGATGTACTTATCCTATCGCTTACTATTTCTAGATCTTCTTCTATATCTATTTCTTTATAACTATAATCATTATTATCTATTACTGTAACAATTTGTTCAAAAGGATTCTCTATTTTTATTTTCTTTATCTTATTTTTTGCTGTTATCTTATGTTTTGTTGTTAATACATATAGATTTTTACAGAGAGCTGTAAATATTTTACTTCCTAGGGCTAACTCTATTCCTGACATTTTCCAATATAATACTAATGACTTATCTATATTTCTATTGTTTATTGTTACTGAATAATTAGCACTTATTATAAACTTAAATTTTTGGTAGATTAAGTTTCCTTTTACTGCACTTATTATACTTCTTTCTATTGGTTCTACTATTCTATCATCTGCCAAATATATTTCTATTGGTGTATCTATTCCTTCTCTAAAACAAGCTTTTATTAATATCTCTGTTCCTCCTAAGTTTACGTATTTTATTGATTCTTTAGCTTTAATTTCTTGTATTTCTTTATTTATTATCCTTTTATTTATTATAGGTATTCTTGCTTTTCCTTTGGTATATTTACAATCTATTATATGTTCTTTTTGACTTACTACATAGTATTCCTCTTTTTGTCTTTTAAATATATTTCTTATTAATGGTATCTTAAATATTTTCTCTACACTAAGATCTAATTATTTTCCTTTTATTTGTTCAAATATATTAATATCAAATATTACCTTCTGTTCTGTAGATTCTTCATTTGTATATTCTTCTTTATTTATTATTTGTACGTCCTTTTCAGTCATCATTATTTACTTCTATTTCATTTTCAGATATTTCGTTCTCAAACTATTCAAATTCATATATACTATCATCACTATCTGGTTCATAATCAATATAATCTATTTGTGTATATGTTTCATCATTAATTATTATTTCAGCTATTTGTTTTCTCTTTGGATTTTTGGGTAATTTACAATCTTTAGCGAAGTGTCCTAGTTTTCCACAATTATAACATGTACATTCTGTTATTTTTTTCTTTGGTCTAAAAGGTCTTTTTGCTTTAGTATTTTTTATGTAATATCTTCTTCTTGGTCTTTTATACCTATATTGGGATTTATATTTTTTATATTTCCCCAGTTTTCTATATTTCTTTTTATAATAATTATCATTACATCCGAATTGAGGTGCTATCTTATCTTTACAACATGCTAGGTTTCTGATTATTGTTTTTTCCATTTTAATGGCTTCTCTATATTTTTCACATATTGCTGAATACCATTTTTGTAGATATCTCATTCTTGCTCCAAGTGTATCTTGTAATCCTGCTTCGTTCCAATCTTTTATTATTTTAGAACTAAATGGTTCTGGTAATTTTGTAAAATATAGTTTTCTTATTTCTTTCGATTCTTCTACATTGTATGTTCCTTTGTAATAATATGCTCTAAATACACATGTATATTCGTCTATGTATCACATATTACATATAGCTAATTTTAGCATTAAATTCCTATGTAACTGTTTTTCTTTATTCTGCTCTTCTACTTCTGTAGTTGTACTACTGAATTCATTTCTTATAACTATTTCATATTTATTTAATATATCAATTGGTGCAGTCGCAATTTCTCTGTCTATTTTCTTATTATTTCTTAATGTTTTTATGCTTTCTTCTGCTAAATTTTGTAATCATAATTTTACTGTTTCTATAAGCGTTCTTTCTATATATCCTAGTACTTCTGTCATTCCAATTTTGTTATCTATTAGTTGTTTTGATATATATCCTACCCATAGTTGTATTGTTTTGTTTATATTCGTTACACAGTCTAAATCTAAAAATCCATTACTTCGGGATGTTGTAGATGGTGTCCATTTTTTGTTTAATCTTTTATTCCATAAGCTATTATATCTGTCAGATTCTTCATAACTAACTGTATAATAATTAGGACTTAGTGTTTTTGGATTTTTTACTTCTTGTGTACTCGTACTTGCTTCATTTTTAACTTCTTCCGTATTTATTTCTATCTTATTGTTAATTGTTTCGGTTTCGTCTATTTTTTCTATTATTTCTGTATATGTTTCACTTATATCTGAGCCTTATTCTGAGCAGTTTTCATCTATATCAACATTATCAATTCCTATATCTGGGGTTTCTTTAGTTAATTTTTCTATCTCTATTTTTAATTCTGTTTCTATTTCTTTTTCGTAAATTACGTACTAACGAAAAACTAATCAGCTTTGGCAATGAGCCAGAAAATTGTTTTAGTTGTTGTAAAAGAACAGGTCTGGACACCATACAACATATCTTCAATAATGGACATTTTGCTACCTGTGTGTGGAGGAGTTTTGCCACAACTGCTGGATTTCTCACAGAGCACAACTCTATATCACAACTCATCATGCAGTGGTGGTCTACCAAACACAACAATGCAGCACTCAAGTTATTATTACAAGCTACGCCAATATTCATTTGCTGGAATCTATGGAAGAACAGGTGCGCTAGCAAATATGGAGGGAAGCATTCTAATATCAGTAGAGTCAAATATGCCATCTATAAGGACATCTACAAACTCATGACTACAACATTCCAACAAATCAAGTGGCCGGCAACCTGGAGGGAGCTGTTTCAGCTGGGGGAAAGATGTACTCACTATATCAAAGTTACTTGTGTTAAATGGATAAAGCCTCCAGATCAGTGGGTCAAAATCAACACCGACGGCAGTGCACTAAGTAACCCAGGAAGAATTGGAGCATGTGGCATCATAAGAAACCATGAAGGAGAAATGATTCTAGCTTTTGCTATTCCCTTGGGAGAAGGTTTGAACAACCTAGCTGAAATAAGAGCAGCCATTTTTGGCATGTCCTAGCTGCTGCACCTTGGTTACAAGAATGTCATTTTGGAAGTGGACTCGCAATTATTAGTGGATTGGATAACACTTAAAGCTAGACCTCCGTGGAGCATTAACACACAGCTACAACAACTTCAAGGACTCATCAACCAAACCAACAACTTTAGGAGCAAACACATCCTCAGAGAAGCCAATAGCGTGGCTGATTCACTATCAAAACAAAGTCACAAAATCACATGCCCTCAAATATATTGCAACACTCAATAACTACCAAAGGAAGCAAGGGCCTACTAGCAACTAGATATGCTTGGGATGGCAAGTTTCAGGAGACGAAAAATCAAAAGAATCAAAGAACCCTCGTGAATTTAGAACAATCTTTTCAACCTTGCTATAGTTTAAAAGTATAGCAACCTTGAATAGGTATAGTTTTTATTTTGTTGCTGTAAAGGGAGAGTCTCCCTAATTTACGTTTCCTAGAATCTTTGTATCGAGAGGAGTCCTCTCTTAGGTGCTTTGTTTCTTGGTTCACCTTTTTTTTGTAAGGGGATGAGTTGACTAACCTTTCTAGGTAGGTCGACTACTGAACCACCATAGGTTTGGAGGTTAGGTATAAGCCCCCCTCCTTGTATTTTTCAGTTTTATTTATGCTAAGGCCTGGGGGTGTTGCTAAGCCCCTGACCCCTTCAAGGGTCGTTCAAATAAAAAACAAATCCCATAAAGCCTAAAGTTAAACAATATATCATAAACCTTAACCTAAACCCTAAACCCTAAATTTTAAACCCTAACTCTAAACCCTAAGCCCTAAACCCTATAGCCTAACCCCTAAACCTTAAACCCTAAACCCTAAACCCTAAACCAACAACCCTAAACCCTAAACCGTGAACCCAAAACCTTAAACCCTAAACCCTAAAATTTAAACCATAAACTCTAAACTCTAAACTCTAAACTCTAAACCATAAACCATAAACCCTAAACCCTAAACCCTAAACCCCAAAGCCCTAAAACCTAAACCATAAATTTAGAACCCTAAACTGTAAACCTTAAACCCTAAACCCTAAACCTCAAACCCTAAACCTAAACCTTAAACCCTAAACCCTAAACCCTAGATCCTAACACCTAAACCTTAAAATTTAAACCCTAAACCCTAAACCCTAAACCATAAACTCTAAACTCTAAACCATAAACCATAAACCATAAACCATAAACCATAAACCATAAACCCTAAACCCTAAACCCTAAACCCCAAGCCCTAAAACATAAACCCTAAATTTAGAACCCTAAACCCTAAACTGATCACCTCCCCATTTCCTATTTTTTTTCTCTCTCTAATTTATCTCTCTACGCGGAATTCTCTCAAAAATTACACACAGCAACTACAGCTCTAACGGCTAGTTCACCAGCCAGAATGGCGCGTGAGCTGCCGGTGGGCCTCTTCAGGCCGCCGAAAAAAGGCCAGCAGGAGCGCCCTGAACAGACGAACAAAACCCATCAAGCATCGTCTCCTAATGTCTCCTATAACTCCACGAATTCGTGAAATACAAAGGTGATGAACATCGCGATTTCGGAGAAGGAGCTGGACGGGATTCAACAAATTATTTCCTCAAATCGCGATAGGTTGATGCATCGAAATTTGTTTAGTGGGAATGATTCTACTAATCAAGGGCTACAACATACTAAAAAACCCAGTGATTTCACCCTTCCAATCGAGAGAACCAAGGACGGGAATTCGGGGCACATCGTCGAACAATCGCTTGAAATGCGCCTGCAGATTCAACCAGATTTCCAGCAATTTCAAGGAGATTTGAACACTGGGGAATACTCATCTGATGAAGAGCTATCTCCCACTTCAATCTCGAGTCAAATGGTCGGTCCAATCACCGGCGACAAGGATTTCGATGAACAACCTGTAAACAAAATGGAAAATAGAGGTGGCGCTGTTAGAGACGACGATTCTCTAGAAGAAGTGGTCCATCTCACCAATATATCTATCAGCACACTCCAAGAACACAACCAACAAGGAATCCAATCACGATTAGTAGATCCTACAGCTAAACAACAAACCAAATTGAAGGAACTCAATTGCACAAGTCAAGAAGAACAGCTGGGGACAAATTCCCAAGATTATGCAGATCCTAATGGTCAAAAACAAGAACAACACCCAGTGGAGGGACAAAAAATGGAGCTCAAACACAAGAAAGGGAACACACGAATAGGACCAAATCAAAAAAACCAACAAGAGAATGCAAGGTCTACAGATGTGGAAGTTATTGAAGTGGAAAGCTCATCACATTTCTTTTTTGGAATTAAACCAACTGTTGCAACAACAAATAATGAACGACAACCGGAAACAGGTAAGATTACTACTTATGTTAATGAAGTGAATATTGATCAAATGCAGGGACAGCAGGAAATCAACAACAACTCGAAGAATCTAGTGCTGACTGGGGAGGACAACCAGCCAGGTAAGTCTTCTCAATCTAAGTCTAGTAGTAAAGTAGTTATTTTGGATAGTAGCAAGGACCATATGGCTGTCACCACAAATGGGGGAAAAATTATTATGTTGAATGATCAAGAAAAAAACAGGGGAGACATTGAAACTCAACAACAAACTGATCGAAACAAAAGTAATGGGAAGAACGAAAGTCTATCCCAGCTACCTGATCAGAGAGGGAATGTTGAACCCAATAAGTATCACAAGGACTTCGCAAAGATTTCCTCCAATTTTGATAGACACATCACCTCCAACCAGCAAAGCCAACAATCACCACATCTTACTTAACCCAAAGCCCCTAACAACCCCAATGAGAGCCAAAACACCAAACAAGATTTAAATGCTGAACCAGCCCCCTATACTGTGGTACAAACACTAGCTGCTAGATTGAGGCAAATTCATGCTACTCATGCTACGTCGATCGAACTAGTCCCTCCCAGACATACTACCAAACAGGGTCAACCGGCTGTGATTTATGATATGGATGACTTCATGAAGAAACTGACAGTGGACTGTAGGTACACTCTTATAGGTAAATTCAGTACCACAATGCCTAAAATTGAACTCATCAGGAAAAGCTTTATCCTTCAAACTCAGTTGAATGGGGGGTTAATATTGCTCATTATAATGCTAGGCATGTTTTTATTGATTTGGAAAATGAATTGGATTATAACACTATCTGGACACAACAGAGAATGACCATTGAAGGGAAATTAATGAGAATACAGGCATGGACTCCCAACTTTAAGCCTGAAGAAGAGACACCTATTGTGCCTATTTGGGTATTGTTACCAGGACTACCATGGCATTGTTTCAAGAAAGAATTTATCACCCCTCTACTTGAGTCTGTGGGCAAAGTGTTGTACTTGGATACAGCTTCTATCAAGAGAACTAGAGCTAGTATGGCCAAGGTAAAGGTACAGGTCGATCTCACTAAGGATAGACCTCGACACGTTTGGATAGGACTGGATGATGAAGACCTCACTATAGGGAGATGGCAGACTATAGAATATGAAAATATTCCACCCTATTGTGCGTATTGCAAACATCAGGGGCATATGATAGGTGACTGTAATTTCAAAATAAGGGATGAGGATTCCAAACGCATGAAGGTGCTTGCAGGAAAAACACAATGAAGGCACATAGGAACAAAACAATAAGGAAAAGAGAAAAACATCAGGAAAGCAAAATAGGCCTACAGCAGACCATAACCAAAAAACACAGGTCAAACAAGTAGGAAACAAAGAGAATAACAAAGGCACATGTATTGACTCAATGCTCCCAAACCCCACATACCCCAATAGTTCTTATCTTGATGACAATGTTGAAGCTGAAGGAGGGATGGATGGGGGATGTCAGGAGAACCACACTAACAAGCAGGAAGGGGTGACCAATGGGGGGAATCTGACTCATGCTATGCATGAGGGTACACACTGGAACAATAATACTACACCTAAAGCCCCTGCTACCACTATAAGCCAGCAGCAAAGTACTGAACAACAGCAACTGCAACAACAAGGGCAACCAGAGACAGGAAATAACAGTGGAAAACAACAAGAGGAGGTAAGAACTAGAAGCAATCAGAACAAAGGTTCTATGGCAAAAGACATAGGAGCCAAGGCTAGTACTAGCAACCTAGGCGAAATACCCAAAAGTAAAAACAAACCCAACAAAAAAAAAAAGAGGCTGAAAAGAAGAAAAAGAATCTCCAAACAGATAGTGTGCAGCAAAAGGAACAACAAAGCAATGAGGAGACTTGCAAGAAGTTCATTATGGTTGATGAACACCTAGGCATGGATATAACTCCCTTACAGACCCAATATATGACCCCTCCTACTAATGTACCTCCTGATAAAAGAGTTGAAAAGTGCCAAATGAATAAAGGGCCTATAGTAGATGAATATGTTGTGGACAACTCAGAGGATGAAGTTGATATGGACGATCAATCACTCAAGGACCCTAATGAAGATAATGAGGCTAGTGAGCTCCTGATTAAAGCTTTTAGCCCCTATCCTGATCAGGGACTGGAGAATGACATCCAACAGGTGGACAGTCAACAAGGTCTGTCACCCAGAGGTATCCACCATGACAAATTCAAATTCACAACTCAGGACATCAACACTGTCACTGCTAGCAGACCAAACAATAGGCTCTTTACTACCAGATCATCTCCATGATTAATACACTCATATGGAATGTAAGGGGGATCAACACACAAGGAGCTCTTGAAAGGCTCAAAATGCTGAAGAAAATGCACAAACTCTCCATCTTTGCTGTCCTTGAACCCTTTTCTGACAACATCCATGTTCAAAACTTCAAACACCAACTAGCTATGGAGCAGGCAGTAAGTAATGGCAATGGGAAAATTTGGCTCTTTTGGACGGCTGACATTGATTGTGTGGTACTAGAGGAGGATGAACAGCAAATTACTTGCGATATTCGACACAATGCACTTCATAACCAATTCACCATTACTTTTGTATATGCTAAGTGCAAAGATCATCTCAGAAGACCTTTGTGGGATAAAATGCTTTACAATGCTGCTGATAATAACAGACCCTGGTGCTCGGTAGGGGATTACAATGTTATTACTAACATCGAGGAAAAATTGGGAGGAGTACCTTATAATATGAGGAAAAGTCTGAAATTCATAGCTGTGATTGAAGCTTGTGGGCTCCTGGATTTAGGCTTTAGTGGTCAGAAATATACCTGGTCTAACAATAGAGGTATCCACCACAGAATATGGAAAAGACTGGACAGAGCTCTGGTTAATGATAGCTGGCTGGAAAAAATGCCTCAGACTACCATTACACACCTATCCTTTATAGGGTCTGATCACTGCCCCCTGCTTATGGAAATGGTTGTCAGAGAGGAGGAGCATACCAAATATTTCAAATTTCTGAACTGCTGGGCTGAACATGCTAACTTTCTTGACATGGTTAAGTCTTACTGGGAAAGGGAAGTCGAGGGCAATGACATGTGGAGATTCCATCAAAAATTGAAGAGGCTATCCAACACCCTCAGCAACTGGTCCAGAAGAGAATTTGGTGACATTTTTATGAAAGTTAGGGAATATAAGGAAAAGGTCAGAACTGCAGAGGAGGAACTTATCCAAGAGCAAACTGATAGCAACAGGACTACTCTTCATGAACTGAATGCAGAATATATAAAGTTTTTGAAACTAGAGGACTCCATTTTAAAACAGAAGACCCAGTTACAATGGTTCAAAGAAGGAGACCACAATACTAAATACTTCCACTCTCTAATAAGGGGAAGAAGAAGAAGGTTGTTTATCCACAAATTACTCAGGGAAGATGGGGAATGGATACAGGGAGAAGAAAATATTGCCAAGGCTGCCTGTGACCATTTCCAGAACATATTTACAGGGGAAGATAAGCTCATCAATGAGGGTCCTCTGGATTGCATCCCTAGGATGGTTAACCAGCAACAAAATAACAATCTCACTGCTGTTCCTAATATAGAAGAATTGAAAGAGGTAGTATTCTCTATGAATCCTAACTCTGCTGCTGGGCCAGATGGAATGAATGGTTTCTTTTTTCAGAAATGCTGGCATATCATCAAACATGATCTCTTAGCAGTCATTCAGGCATTTTTCTGTAGGCAGATAATACCTAAATACTTTTCTCATTCTTGCATTGTGTTGTTGCCTAAAGTCTGCAATCCTAACAAAATCACTGAGTTCAGGCCCATCAGTTTAAGCAATTTTACTAGCAAGATCATTTCTAAACTGATGAGTTCCAGACTTGGTTATATTCTACCTGAGTTAGTATCCCTCAACCAATCTGGTTTTGTCAAAGGGAGGAGTATTTCAGAGAACATTATGCTGGCACAAGAGATTATTCATCAGATTAAGAAACCTAATATTGGGAGAAATGCGGTTATTAAACTGGACATGGCTAAAGCGTATGATAGGGTCTCTTGGTCCTATATATGCTTGGTATTGAGAAAAATGGGGTTTAATGAAGTCTTTATTGACATGGTTTGGAGGATCATGGATAACAATTGGTACTCTATTATTATTAATGGTAAAAGACATGGCTTCTTCCAATCCACAAGAGGTCTCAAACAAGGTGATCCATTATCTCCGGCCCTATTTATTTTAGGTGCGGAGGTCCTTTCTAGATCCTTTAACAGACTTCACAATAACCCAGAGTCCCATGGATTCTTTATGGAACCTAAAGGCCCTCAAGTGAATCATTTAAGCTTTGCGGATGATAATTATCCTTTTCTCTTCTGGAAGACAAAAAACCTTGAGGCTGATTATGAAAACCTTGAAAATTTATGAAGAAACTTCAGGGCAGCTTGTCAACACTGATAAAAGCCACTTCATGGTCCATCCTAATGCATTCAACAGCACCAAGGAAAGGATCAAAAGACTCACTGCCTTCAAGCAGAAAGAGGGCCCACTTACTTATCTTGGTTGCCCTTTATTTGTTGGTAGACCTAGAATAATTTATTTTTCTGACCTTATTAACAAAGTTTTGTGCAGGATCACAGGTTGGCAAACAAAATTGTTAAGTTATAGTGGTAGAGCAGTTCTAGTAAAGCATGTCTTGCAGTCTTTACCCTTCCATCTCTTATCACCTGTGACACCTCCTGTAACTGTCCTAAAGCAGGTTCAAAGCATCATGGCAAATTTTTTCTGGGGATGGAGGGATGAGAGGAAAAAATACCACTGGGCCTCCTGGAAGAAGATTAGTTTTCCATATGATGAAGGAGGAGTTGGCATGAGGAACCTCAAGGATATGTGCATGGCCTTTCAATATAAACAATGGTGGGTCTTCAGATCCAAACATACTCTTTGGGGGGATTTTTTGAAAGCAAAATACTGTCAACGATCCAACCCCATCAGCAAGAAATAGGACACAGGGGATTCATTGACCTAGAAACATTTGATGCACAACAAACAAAAAGTGGAGGAACATATCAAATGGAAACTCAATTCAGGCAATTGCTCTTTTTGGTGGGACAATTGGTTAGGCGATGGACACCTTGCTCAATTCTCCTCGGAAAGCAATAGATTCAACAATACAACAGTGGCAGAATTTTGGGTCGGGGGGCAATGGAACCTGAGCATGCTTATTCAACAAGCTCCTCACAGCCAGCTAGCCAACATCCTTTCCACAGAACTGTACATCCAGATGGACCTTCCAGACCAAGCTATCTGGCAGCTAAACAAAGATGGCAAATTCACGTGCTCATCAGCTTGGAATGATATAAGGGAGAAGAAAGCCAAGTCTTATTTTAACAACTTCACATGGCACAAGAATATCCCTTTTAAAGCTTCCTTTTTATTATGGAGAACCCTACGTGGTAAAATCCTTACTAATGAAAAGCTAACCAGTTTTGGCAATTAGCCAGCAAATTGTTTTTGTTGTTGTAACAGGTCAGGCCAGGACACCATAGAGCACATCTTCAACAGTGGACCTTTTGCGACATACGTGTGGAGAAGTTTTGCTGCAGCTGCTGGAATCAACAATGATCACAGTTCACTGCCTCAGTTAATTATGCAGTGGTGGTCTACCAAATGCAACAATGAAGCACACACAGGCTCCTTTTACAAGCTACGCCTATATTCATTTGTTGGAATCTATGGAAAAATAGATGTGCTAGTAAGTACGGAGGGAAGCAGTCCAACATGAGCAGAGTCAAGTACGCCATTTACAAGGATAATTACAAACTCATGACTACAACATTTCCTCAAATCAATTGGCCCTCAAATTGGAAGGAACTGATCTCCAAAGGGGAAAAATGCATTCATGATACCAAAGTGACTAAGGTTATGTGGCTCAAACCTCCAGACCAATGGGTTAAAATTAACTCGGATGGGAGTGCTTTGAACAATCCAGGCAGGTTGGGAGCAGGAGGCATAATCAGGGACCAAGAAGGATCAATACTATTGGCCTTTGCTACTCCACTAGGTGAGGGAACCAACAACAAGGCAGAAATAGAGGCGGCTATTTTTGGGATGACCTGGTCCCTTGAACTAGGTTACTGTAAAATTATTTTGTAGGTGGATTCCCAGCTGGTGGTCGACTGGATAATGCAAAAAGCACCACCGCACTGGAGCATCGACACACAGATGCTGAAATTACAGGCACTCATCAGACATACTCAAAAGTTCAAATGTAACCACACTTTCAGAGAAGCTAATTTTGTGGCGGATTCACTTTCAAAACACAGTCACAAGATCACTAGTCCACAACTCTACTTCAACAGTCAACAATTACCAAAAGAGGCGAGAGCATATTATCAACTAGACTTGCTTGAGATGGCAAGTTTTAGAAAAAGAAAGATTAAGAAGATCAAAGAACCCCCCTGAAGTGTTGCAACCACCTCAAGGTAGCTTTATTTAAACATACAACTTTGTTCATAGGCATAGTTTTTTAATTTTATTATTGTACAGGGAGAGTCTCCCTTATTTATGTTTTCCTAGAATCTTTGTATTGAGAGGAGTCCTCTCCTTAGGTGCATAGTTCTAGGTTTCTCCTTTATAGTATGGGAATGAGTCGACTAACCTTAGTAGGTAGGTTGACTTATGACCCACCATAGGATCGGAGGTTAGGTTTATGTCCCCCTCCTTGTATATTTTTTGAGCTCTTTTGAGCTTTTATTTATGTTAAGGCCTGGGGGTGTTGCTAAGCCCCTGACCCCCCCAAGGGTCATTCAAATAAAACAAAAAAAAACCCTAAACTGTAAACCTTAAACCCTAAACGCTAAACCTTAAACCCTAAACCTAAACCTTAAACCCAAAACCCTAAACCTTAAACCCAAAACCCTAAACCCTAAACAATAGATCCTAAACACTAGACCCTAAACCCTAATCCCTAAACCCTAAACCCTAAACCCTAAACCCTAGCCCTAAATCCTAAACCCTAAACCCTAAACCCTAAAATAAACCCTTAATCCTAAACCTAAATCCCATTATTAATGAATGTTGGGTTTTGAGATGGATGCTCATTTGTTAGTTGAGGAGGGGTATCTAGTAACAATCTCTTATCTTATAATTAACTAATGCATTGAATGTTACGTACTCTGTGGCGAATAATGCTAAGCACTGACTGGATATGGCTTGAGATGGGTGCTTATCTGTGAGTTGAGGCGGGGTACCTAGTAGCAATCTCTTGAATTGGATGCTCATCTGTGAGTTCAGGTGAGGAATCTAGTTGCAATCTCCATCTCCCATATATGTGCCCACATAGATCTAGCTAGTGGATCCACCTAAGCTCAATGTACCAGTCTTACCTTAGGCAAGTACACCATTTTTTTATGGTGTGGGGTTATATGACACCGGATTCCATGTCAAGCTCACGTAGTATATGTCGGTTAAATGCTTATTCCCATCATGTGATATGTGCATTATGGTTTCTTGAGGAGTTCTATTAAGTTTGGGTGGTAGTATGGGATGTCATCCATGCATTGCACGAGTAGGCTTTGAGAGGGTCATGTGAGTTTTCTATGTCTTAATGGCTAATGTATGAAGTGCTCTAAATGAAGCTAATGAAGAATTTTGACTCTTATATATGATTAAATGAGATGATGCATGCTATACTTGGATTGTATTATGAGTTACTTCCTTGTAATGACTTATTGAGTATGAATGTGCCTTGTCTATGGTGACTTCAAAGGAGTACTTAGTGTGAGTAGTAGTATGGGATGCTCCTTGCATATTGCACAAGTATGACTTAGGGTTGTCTTAGGTAATGGTCCTTATGTGATAATATGACTTATGAAATGTTTATGTCTCTTATGTACTAGTATGGTGGAAAGATGGAAAGGTTGAAATGATTTGATTATGTTCTAATGTGAAGAAATGACTTGTATGTTGGTTATGTTTGTATATTATGCCTCTTATACTTATGTTCATGATGTTTTATCAAAATGGCATAAAAGCATAACTTTCAAATAAAATGTCCGTTTTTAGCATGGTTTGTAGTACTTAATTGTGCTAACCCATTCTTCTTCATGTTTTACTACAATTGCAGGTTTCGACAAGTGAGTTGCTTTCTCTCTCTAGTAGATGCTTGGATTTGAGATTCTCCAAGACTTAGTGGTATGTCCTCATAGATCGAGGACAAGTACTTGATGTTTCCATTTATTTCTTGTAAAAGACTATTGTTAGACTTTTCAGTTCTAAAGGTCCTTGACCCTACTTTTGTTTGGGATATTGTTTTTAGATGCCCATGTGAGACAATAGACTTCCGCTGTGTTTTTAAGTGTTTAAATAAAAATTTTGATTGTTTGGTTTTAAAGAAAGTTTTAATTCTGTAATATTTTCTATTATTGATGCAATGAAATGCTATGAGGCTTGTATGAGACCCCTTCAGGGTGAAGTACGTCGTGTCACGTCTAGGGGCTAGCCTTTGGTAGAGACACATACCTCTTGGTCCCCCAATATTATCTTTCCATTCAAGGACTGCCTTTTTTGGAAAATGGAACTGCACCATCTTAGTTCGGAAATCTACCATGTCAAAATAAGATGCCAACTAATCCATACCAATTATAACATCAAAATCTATCATTTCTATCTCAACAAGGTCAGCCAATGTATCACAATCACAAATAGTTACAATGCAATTACGATAGACCCTTATAGCTATAATAGACTCACCAATCAGTGTAGACACTTCAAATGGCTTCACTATTAATTCATGTTTTTTTTAAACTTCCCATTAATCAATGGAGTAACATATGATAATGTCGACCCCATATAAATTAGTACATATACAATATGTGAAAAGATGGACAATATACCTGTAACCACATCCGACAATGCTTCTAAATTTTGTTGATCCCCTAGAGCATATGAGTGATTCTCAATTCCATTAGAACTAGTTGATCCCCTAGATCCTCTACCAAGACCAGTAGGCATGTCCCCTACCTAAAGAAGGTGCCGATGATGATGATGCACCAACTTATCTAGTATGTTGTGCCACGCTACCCATGCCCATATGAGGTCAATTTCTTATCATATGACCCGGTGTACCTCACCAAAACCAATCATTTGTCACAAACTGTGATGCACCTAAAGGATTTCTTCCACATTGTTTACCATACTGTCGAGGATGTTTTGATTGAATCATACTTCCCTGCTCTTGGTGCCCCTCTGTTCGTTAACCTTGGTTTTCACCTCTTTGCCTAAACTGATTGCCCCTAGACTCTTGAAACCGAGGTGGGGCACTAGCTGTAGAATAGGAAGATGATGTCCTAGATGGTCTATTAAAGAACTGAGGCCTAAACTCAACTGGGGATGGCGTAAAATTCCCTATGGATTTGGCTCTCTTTGACTGCCCTCGTTCCAACTCTTGGGTCCTTCTTTGTTGTCTTTGATTCTCCAACTTTTGTGCAAAAGCTTGCATTCTTACTATATCAATGTTTTTATTAAATGAAGCAATGGTGCAATATTTTAAAAAATACGAATCCAATATATCCACATATCGATGAACTCTCTCTTCCATAGTTGCTACATCATTAGGAGCATACCTAGACAAGGAATTAAATTGGAGACTGTAATCCCTCATGCTCAAATTCCATTTGTGGAGATTTAAGAACTGATTTGCATGGGCCTCTCAAATCTCCAATGGTAGATATTGGTCAAGGAATGCCTTATTTAAATTTTTCCAAATAATTAAAGGTGCACCTGTACACCTAGATTGTCTCCAAGCCTCGTACCCAAAAATGGACGCACCCTTTAATCTATATACTGCTAGCTCAACTCCTTTTTTATCTGATACATGTGTAACATCCAAAGTCCACTAGATTAGAATCTAACCTTGTTAATGACGAAGGGTCCAAATTAAGAAAATCATGTATCCGAACACTAGCAACCCTGTAACACCCCATCATTTAGTGAGTTCTAGAGCCTTTAGGAAGATTTTTGGAGTGTCGTATGAGGGTTAAAACTTGTAAAAATGGTTCCCGTACTTAGAATAGCAGTTTTAGGGGTTAAACTTCTGGGTACGACTCCCCAAGGACCACCCAAGCGGTCCTTGAGGAGGACCCCAAACAGTCCCCAAAATAGTCCAATTTTGGTGACCTACAGATGGTCATCCGTTGCTTGTAGATCAGTCTACGCCCCGTAGGTCATGGGCATATGTCAAGGCTTGCAACAGGTCTGCAAATGAAGCCTTAGACTCCAACCACGGAAGTGATTGAAGGCCAGTAGACCCATCCATGGTCATGGATGGGTGGGCGTGGATGTTGCCAATTTTTGACATTTTAGTTTTATGTTGGGGGTTTGGGAATTAAGTTAGTTACTAATTAGGGGATTAGGGAGGTCGGTTAGTTAGTTAATTTAACTCATATACAAGCTTAATAGGCCCCTAAACTAACTCATTAGTTCATTCATCTTAGAACTCTCAAATCACACTCCAAATATTCTCTCTGTAGAAGGAAAGAAGAAGAAGAAGAAGAAGAAGAAGAAGAGGGGCAGAAACTAAGTCGAATTTACCATTGATTCAAGCTTTGTTTAGGTCTTTGATTGAAGGTATGTGAAATATTAATCATCCATGGGTTATTTCACCCATGGAGCCTCCCATAGTTTCCCTACTTGTGAAATCAAAAGCACCATTCTAGTTAGGGTTGTGCTTGCATTGTGGGTAGGATTTGGGTGTGATTCCAATCTAGTGGATATCACCCAATTATGATTGATTTAGCTTTGTTTAGTGATATTATGATGATTTCATGTGATTTCTATGTTGAACCCTAGTCTAAATTGATGAATGTGATAATTGTGGGTTTATGCCATTAGAGGCAAAGTTGAAGGTTCGAATGTGATTTTCCTAAATCAATGTCTTGAATACTAATTGATCATAGTTAGGATCATCTAATCATAAATTGAACTAGACTTGATTGAATAGGAAGGATCTTGACTTGTAAAGTTAGAATTGAACTTTTATGAATCAATTATAACTAGAATCACTTAGTAGTAAAGAATGTGATTGAATAGCTTGTAATTTTGACATGGATCATGATAGAATGAAGTTAAGCTTGAAAGTAGGGCTTGTAGCCATCATTGATAGGGCTTTCGGGGTAAAGTCAATATGATGTGATCTTGTTGTGTATTCTCTTTCTGTTACACACTTAGGCATGAATTGCTAGGAGATCCAAGGGTTCTCTCACATAGAAGGATTCTAGGTTTGCTTAATAACCTAAAATGAATCAAAGCATGTTAGACTAGAATAGCTTGAAGTTGTGATGTATGATCCCTTCATGTATAGCTTGGCTTAGTAGGATAAGACCAAGGTCGATAGCTTGGGATGGAGGATCCATACTCTTCTAAGGTATAGCTTTACTTAGCATTGTAGAATGCATGTCATGGTAGCATAAGTTAGGTGTAGTCATGGTAGCCTAGGATTGAGGATTTATACTCTCCTATGGGTAGCTTGAACTAACATTGTTAGGATGCATTCATGGTAGCTTGACTTGGTCTGGCCAAGACCATTTCACGGTAGCTTTGAGATAGAGGACTTATACTCTCCTAAGGGTAGTTTAGGATTGAGGATCTATACTCTCCTAAGGGTAGTTTAGGACTGAGGATCCATACTCTCCTAAGGGTAGTTTGACCTTGCATTGTAAGATGCATGTCAAGAGTAGCTTGAGTTAGGTTAGTCATTTGAAGGAAAACTCATTTTAGTATAACTTTCTATCTCTTTTACATGTCTATCTAAAACCCCAATTCTTGGAGTGTGATTTTGTGAATATGGGTTAGATTATCTATTGGGAGAGCGTGTTGATGATTTATTTGTTGTTTAGATGTGGTTTCGTTTAGTAGTTATGGTGGAATTTAATGAAATTGTAGTTGCAAATACGATTTCACCTTTGTGTTTTTGGCTTGCTCGAGAGAGAGGTCGTAAAACTAAGACTACTAAATTGATGGCAGGTGGGAGTTGGTCGACATGAGGTTCAGCTCGAGAGAGTGAACCCTAGTCCTTCTCCCACACACTCAGCTCGAGAGAGTGAGTGGGTTAAGGTGAAGGTTGTTCTTCATGCGACAAGTGGGTGTCCGAGAGGAACCCATTTGATTCAGGGTAAGTTGCTCGAGAGAGAATTTACCCCTACTATAGTCTAGCCTAGTCACAAATATCCAACAAATTTATTGTCAAAAGTTTGTACCCAATAGTTTAGTTTTTCCCGTATTCCTATCACATCCCAAGAACTCCATCTCCTTGATTAGTACTCTTTTTGTTTTTGCTTGCTTTTACTTACTTATGAAAAAACCCCATCATTAATTGACACTTTTGTGTCACCCCTTTGATTTAGTATATTTGTATTCGACAATGTCTTTAGCTATGACTGATTAGAAAGGAATTTTATTTTTCTACTAATTCACAAAACCACTCCCTGTGGGAACGATCCCAACCCTTGGTTGGGTTACTTTACTATTGTATGATCGTAGACACTTGCATTGGAAGTTGTGTCTTGATTACGCAAATATCAAAATGGCGCCGCTGTCGGGGAGTGGTGTTACTTGAGAATTTTTAGTTTAGTGAGATTTTATTTTTCTTAGTTATAGGTTACTAACTTTATTTTAAGTTTTGTTTTGTTGGTTTGTTTGTATCGAAACAGAGGAAGTGAGCTTGTCGAGCTGTACTCGGGAGCTAATGGTGTTTCCTCCATTAGAGGTAATGATGTTTTGGGATCGTATCCTCACCTTCAAGCAACTGGAAGGTGAACGAATCCACAAGTCATGGGAAAGATTTAATGTACTGATCATTCAATGCCCAACTCATGACATTCCCGACATAGCCCTCCTTGACTATTCTTACTGAAAGTCTTAGTCCCGGAAACAAGAGGTTGGTCGACCAACTCATTTCAGGAGGCGTTGCGAAATAGTCATATGTGATAGCAGCCCAACTGCTTAATCAAATGGCTGAAACGCACCAAGAAGTAGAAAAGGACTACATTTTGGCCGCCCTAATGACTTAGATTTATGAGTTGGCCAAAGAGATGGTGAAGATCGAAGTCCAGTACAAGAGGAAGGATAAATACATCCCTCCTCATGAACGAAGAAATCCCAAGGACAACAAGGTTAAACGCCTTGAGGGAATGCTCTCAATCATTATCCACAAGGGGACTGAACAAGATAGAAAGCTGGAAGAAATGTAGGAAGACATTGAAGGGATGAAGCGATTGATTTGGTCTCATTTCAGAGCCGTCCAGATGCTCGAGAACCTTATGGGTCATGCATTTCCCGATCTCCAATTGTAACAAAATAGGGGGTTGCCTAGTGATACTATTGCTAACCCTAAAAATGGAGTTTGAGTGTTGACTTGCGTCTTGCAATGACGTTAACTAAGGCGCTACTTGGGAGGCAACCCAAGGTTTTAATCACTTTCAATTATTATGTTAGAATAACGGTGTGTTGATTCTACAGGTTAAAATGAGGAAAGTATTGAAAAGTGCAGGTTGGCAAGCTGAATATCCAGTTGACGAATCACGAAAATAGTTGGCGATCTCTCTATTGTCCGCCGTTTTGACCTATACATAAAATGGAGGCCATATAAAACTCAGAGAGGTAAGTGGAAAATCAGCGTGTCACCTAGTGGTTCAGCGATCTAGACTAAGGTCACCGAATGGGCAACAACTGGACAGTTTTAAAGGCCAATGGTTTCAAAGTTTGATAAATTTTCATTTTCCACTCGATTTTAACCTTCGCAAATCTGCACTTGTTAAGTAATTGTCATTATCTTTGCATTCCTAGTATTTTAGTCGTCGATTGGTGTTCGAACCTGGGATTACATTCCCTCCTACCATTTCAAAGTACCTCAATTAGCATAAAAGGTTGGTTTTCCCGAACCCCGAGGCTACTTTCAAAAATTTGTTCTCTTATGCAATTGGGCATATTGAATTGATGTGTGCTGGGAATCTCTGATAGATTTAGATTGTTGAAATGCCAAATTCGATTTGTAAATCTTGCCCATCTTATCTTGATTCTTGTATGCCCTTTTTGTTGCTCGTAAAAATGAGGGAAATCTTGGTGGGTTGTGCGTACAAGGTGTTTATCATGATTAAGTGTAATGGGTCTGAGCTTAATTGTACTAGTGCAAAATTTAATTTTGTTTTCGAGAGGTTGTGGGGTTGAAGTCGAGAAGATAGGTGGGAAATAGGCACGTTGGGCTGTTTAGCAAGCTAGTTCAAGCTCGCCAAACCACTCAGCGGTTCGCCTAATGACCCCATCTCACCTTTAATTTCATGCTACTTGCGATACGGGTTCTGTAACTTTTGGTGAGAAGTCTTTGATCATTAAAAGCATTCGGCGACTCGCCAAAACTCTCATTGATCGCCCTTTGTTTGCACCCCTAAACCATTGTTGTACTATATCTTTCGGCAGATAAAACCTTGCTCGCAAAAAGTATCTTGGTGATTTTCCGATCTATTCGACGAGTTATTCTGTAATTGTATACCTATGACTTTGATTTAATTGTTCTAACTTCTTCCCAATTCGTTGCAGAAATAGCTAGATCTAAAGTTGCAGGAAGAAGCAGGCCACCCCAATGTAAAACAAAATGGATTACAATCAATGAGGATGTGGCTGCATCTAGATGCAAGATTGCTAAACTTTGCACAACGGGTGGGAAAGACAAGGGATAAGACAAGACCCTTGAATTATCATATGCAAGAACTGACAGTGATGGCTTTTATCGAAATGACCCAAACCAATCTGAAAGCGAAGGTGTGGGTTCTGATGAGGATGATCTGTTAATAGCACAGAGGGATGATTGACATACTAAAAGGTTAAATGATCCATCCAGGGTCAGGAATTCCCAGCCTACCACCACTACAACTCCAGTTCCAAAGAAGGCAATGGTATTAGCGCCCCCAGTACAGGGTCCTCCGCCAAAGTCAATGAATCGAGTAAAGGTCGAGGGGTTGAGGACAATTCTTGAGGAAAAGCTTACGTCCATAGACGGGGTTATAGATAGGCACCCAGAGATAATTGAGTGCCTAAGATACCATAAGTTCCAAATTTTCACCAAGCCCCGTGATCCTTATATTCCAAACTGGGTAAGAGAATTCTACAATTCATACAGTGCACTAATACCCCAGAAAAAGCAACTAACAGCAGCCTTCAAATAAGTGGACTATGTGGTTGTTAGAGGCAGTAGGGTAAAGTGTGATAGTGAGGCAATCAACGTCGTATTGGGCATGTCCACGAATATTGAGGATCACTGCCAGCACTTGATCAGAACAATAAAGCTGGATGAGATGAAAAAGTGGTTAGCCCCACTAGTTTCAGATGAAATTTCAAAGTGATTAGCGTAAGGAGTTCCAATTGAAAAGAAAGAACTAAACATAGCAGCAAGGTTCTGGTTTGGTTTTATCAGCAACACGATCATGCCATCCCAGAATAAGTCTATCCCTCACCTTGCCAAGGCAGCTTGGCTGGGTTGCATCATAGAGGAAACTCGGATAAACTTTGGTACAATCATTGCTTCAGAGATACTCATGTGTGCAGGGCAGAGCCAGACCTCACTTCCATTCCCAGTATTGATCACAGAAATATGCAAACAACCTCGGGTACCTTAGGATGTCAAGAAGGATGTGGAAGTGATGCCCACAACCTCTACTGATATCCGGAGGATCGAATCTGAGTACCTAAAGGATTAAGCAGAAAGGAAGAAGGCAGTATCAGTGAAGTTAGTAAACACAGAATCATCACCTGCAGAGGCACATCTACCTACTCCGGTCCCTGGGCCTCCAGGTATATCCATTACCAATGTTACTCCTGCTGATACTCCAGGTTCTTCTGCTACTGCACACTCTCCAAGACCCAAAATTGTTGATGGTGTTTCACGGCCTCCACTCACCCAAGCTTCCTTACTCCAGATGGGATAGCTGGCCCTTTTTGCTAATCGTCGGGCCGCCAGTGTAAAGGCCTCTGCTCCAAGCATGATTCAAATTGTCCTAGGTAATGCCGTGACACCTCTGAACATTATCATTGATGCTCTGGCGGCCAGGATAGCGGTGTGTGAGCAAAACCAAGGGGTCACAGAGGAGGTGACGGCTTTAAAAACTTCCATTGCTGAGCTGTGAAAAGATGTAAACCACCTGAAGTCCACTGATGTGTCCATGGTCTTTGGAACAATGGAATTTCCAGACGTGTCTGAGATGCCTCAGACCAACACTGGACATGGGGATAGAGTGAAGCAGACAGTCAATCCTGAGTCAGAGGTAGAAACTAATGAAGAGATAAATGAGGAGACTAAGGGAGCTGTAGATGAAGACCTGACCGAGATGGAAGCAATTATGATAGATGTTGTTGTACAGTCTTTCTTAGCACCTATTGCTGGATTCAGTGGAGCTGGGCCTTCTGGAAGGCACTTCGGGCATTGAAGCCCGGGCAGTTGGAGCGACCGATTAGCCAAGATCACCTCTTTACCTCTCTTTTTGTCTTTCTTCATTTACATTTCGGATTCTGTGTTATTTGCATTTGAGGACAAATGATTTTTATTTGTGGTGGGGTGAGGCCCACCTTTGTGTGCTTTTGATGTTCGTTTTCTATTTATATTTGGGTTTTGTGTTTACACTACTTTCTGTGGATGGTTGAGCTTATGGCTCCTTTTATTTTAAATTGCAAAAATGATTTTGACCCGTTTGATAATTTTTGCCACCTCTTGTGTGTTGAATGTTGCTATTCTTAAATAAAAAAAATAAAAAATAAAATGTGGCTATTCTTTTGCAAAATTTATGTCTCAGCTCCGATCAATACCGATGACTTGAATAGTGCTCTCAATCAAACGAACATGAATGTGCGGCTACGATGAGGCCAAATGAAGTTGCATAGACAATATGTGAACTCTTTGCATCTCGTTATGACTAGCCTAGTATCGAATTGAGTCTCTTGTGATGATCATTGCACACTAGCGAAAGTGTGGAGTATTGCTTGACTGTAGTGTCAATGCCTAGTGTGATGAGCGTACTTTGAACCATGCATGATAGATCCTATAATTTGCCCCGTTGGTCCGATCGATTAAGTAAGGCTATCTCTTGATATGATATTACTCAACTTTAAAGAATGTGAGCTAATTTGACATATACCTCTTTTGTGACCTACCTTGTGAGTGTGTGAACTGCTTTTGAACACCCCTTGAGTCTTACCTTCCTTTGAAGAAACTTGATGAAAACTAGGCCTTTATTTATCCATCACCCATAATCCTCATGAAGTTGTGGTTAGTTGAATAGCCAACTTAGACCAAAAGCCTAAATTGGGGGTGTGGTGAAAAGATAGTGGCAAGTCAAGAAGTAAAAGTAAAATGTCCTCTTACCCATGGTTCTGAGAAAAATAGAACCCCTCCATAAAAAAAAGAATGAAAAAGAAAGTTGTGGAATAAAGTACAAAATAAATGGGGTTCCCAAACAATCCATTGAAAGGGAATAATAGGATGACTATTGAGCACTAAAGAGAAGGATGAAGGAAAAGGAAAGAAAGTGTTGTAGGCACCACATTTCTTGAGGATGAAAGTCACTGAACCTAAATAACCATACCTTTGCACTCAGCCCCTTACAAGCCTTGAAAAGACCTTTTTTGATCTTGAGTGAGCTGAAACAAATGTTTATTGAAAAATATGGGCAAACCTATGGGTGAAATTATGCATTGTGTTCTTCTTTCTGAGTGTGAGCGTTGCATCTGATTTCGAATCTTTAAAATGTGAACCATTGTGTGACTATGGAATCATTCCTTGTGTGAGGGCATTTGAACACTTTGGTTGAGCTTGAACTTGCATTTGAAGCAACTATTGTGACCATGAGGTTCTTTGATATTAGTGAGTCACAACTTGAATCTTTGAGTGCACATTTGATCTTTGCATAAGTAAATTGAGTCTTGTGTAGTGTAACAACCCGAGAGCACCCCCTAGTCGTTACCAGTGTATTCGACCTCGAAGAGGTCTTATGCAAGTCATTAGCATTCGTCATAGCATGTATCATAGAATAAAATCACGGAAAATTTAAAACTTTTACTTTGGAAGTTCAACTTCACTTCATATAAGAAAAACAGAATCTAACTTCGTCACAATGTACCATCTACACATAGAAGTATTGAAAATGGGACTTAGCCCTTACATCAATAAGAAGTCTTGAAATAGGAAAGTACAACAATGTCTTTCAACATAAGCAAAGAACTAAACATAGAAGCTAGATCATAGGGTCTTGTCCTCGGACTTGAGCACTCACCAACTTGGGAAAGCAACTCCAAGTGTCTTGAGAAATAAGCTTGAATCCTCAACGGCCTGAACCTAAATGATTGTGGAAAAGGGAGAAAATATGGGTTAGTACAACACACATACTAAGTATGGCTACTATGTCTTGATGTCTCTTTAATGTTATTTTTTGGTAGTGTAAAATTCATGGTAAAATGTAATAATATTTATTGTAATATTCTTCTGATAGTTGTTTTAATCTGAATATTTCTTTAATAGTATTTATGATATATTCTAGATATAACATATCTTCGGTTCTTTAGTACATATATAAATTTTCCTCCATTAACTGTTCTAATAGTTTTATATCTTCCATAGATTTTATCCAATATTGTAAATATTCGTAGTTCATTTTAATATGAATTTATTTCTAAATCATACCATTCTATTCTTTCGAAGTTAAATCATGTAGGTCTATTTCATACCATTGTTGGTTTAATTTATCTTCCGATTCGTTATCATTAAATATTTTTTCCCATATGATCCTTCTTAATTCAATTATTTTAATATCTTTAAGTATATATAATATTAAAGTTTCGTAAGTAGTCATGTTCTTTATCATGCAGATTTTTTATTTCAAATTATTCCTTCCTATCATATTCATAATTGATTAAATTCATATTAGATCATTATGAACTAGATTATCTTTATCATGTTTTCCTGTCACTACTAGCATCGTACTTTAGCGGATACTTCCTTCTTATCAGCGCCTCAACTTTGTTTACTCCCCTAAACGGCTTCCTCACCTACCGGTTTCAACATAAGAATGGCATAGTATAAAAGTTTTCTCCCTGTTTCCAGTGTGCTAATAAACTAGAAATCATGATTCAAATAATTCTAATACATAATAACTAACATAAATTTATTCAATCATATATATGATATTCAGGAATATATGAAATTAGTTCCGCATATTTTTTTAACAATATACCTTTGCCTCTTGCTTAGCCATGCTATCTGAAATATCTGACTGGATTTCAGATTTATCCATTAATTTTTAAGTATTTAGTATCTTAAGAGGGTTTTTTGAAAGGAGAGTTTTTATTTAGGCGTTGCCTGCCTTTTAAAGTTTTACAACTGCGTCTATATATAGACATACACATTCTAATACTATTCATGACTACTATTCATGAGCAGTTCTTATTTTGTCTACCACTATCCTATTTTCGACATGTATACACACTTGTCTTCTTAATATAATACATACTACCCATACTTTACACTTGTCAACATATCTTTAATAATGCACATGCATATGTTGACTAAGTTTTTCTACTAACTTACCTAATAATATGACTACTATTTATTTCAAGACTTTTACATATCTACTTTTGGCTTTGTGTGGCCAAGCACGTTTTTGTGTTTCCCTTTATCTCCATCTTTATCTATCTTCATCTTTATCTTCTCATCCGTCTTTATCTCTTACTCCAGGTGGACGTCTGGGATTATATTATCTTCTCCGTTGCATTTCGAACATATGTGGTCAGGGTATTTGTGACCAATTAGCTTGCAATATCTCGTTAATAACTCTGCCGAAATAAATCCTACTTTTAGTGCTCGTGTTGTAGGTTGTTCTTCTGGCTTAAGTAATGATAAAATCCATCTCTGGACTTCATCCATATCTGATTTCCTTAGCTCCCTTGAATCGGAATAAATCATTAACTGATCTCTTGCATAGTAGCTCCATATAGCGTTTCCATTTAAATAATTATTTGCTAGCTTTTGTATGATAGTTGATATACCAATTATTCTTTTGTTAGCATAAAAACTTGGTATCTCTATTTTGCATATCTTTAGTCAGTCCTATCTTGATAACCTGTATTGGAGGTTTTATTTCCTCGTATAATATCTCCGCTGGTGCTGTATAGAATTTTATTTAAAATAAATTTCCTTTTGTAACTCTTTTGTATGTGACAAATGCTTTGTGTAGCTCTGGTATTCCACTAACTTCTTCTCCGGCGTATGTGTATACGGTATTTAATAGTCCGTAGTTGTAACATGTTCTCACTAAATTAGCGTTAGTTTTTGGCCGTGCAATTAACTTGTTATACCCTTGTAACTTTTGTGTTAAATAATCTTGGTTTGGTTCTTTTGTAGTTGATATGGTGTTGCGATTTAAATAAGTTTGGATTTTGTGTATATTTTCGATATAGGTTCGTGTAATGTAGTTATATGTCTTTTTCTCATTTTGGTTTTGCAAACTATCTGCGTATGTAGATGTTTGTGGTTCTATGGACATATGTCTAGGTGTCCTTTGGGTAAATGATTTTGCGAATAGCTGGTTTAAGTTCGCATTTTTATGTTGTTTATCGCTAACTTGTTTGCTTGTACCTGCAACTGTATTTAAACAGACATTATGGGTTTTAAGGAGTTTCCCATCGTTTCCATTTAGCTCTGGGTTTTTTCCGTCTTCCGATCGACGTAGCTCCGCATTTTTACAATCATGCTCCTGACTAGCTTTAGACTTCAGATTATCTTCATTAGTCTTTAGCTTTTGTATCTCGTTGTCCATACTATCCACTTTTGTACAAAGTGTAGTTAATAGCTTTGAGTATCTTTTCGATTGTATCTTCTTCCTCAGTCTCAGTCTGCGTAGCTTTGTCGTGATAGGTAAGCTGCAATAACATTCTTCTCAGTTTTTATTACTTCAATTGTAAATGTAAAATTTAATATATTTAATACCAATCTCCTTATTTCTTTTGTTGTTACCGAATCTTGTATTTTTCTTGTTAGCCACCATTTTTCTTGTGTATTATCTGTTCTTATAATAAATTCGTTATATACAATATATGGTTCAAATGATAGTAAACACTTATATACTGAATATAATTCTTTTTTATTTATTTCCCATTTTATTTATGTATTATTAAATGTTACTGAATAATACCTACAATGATGTTCTATCATATTGTCATCATATCTGTATTTTAATATTCCTCCATAACTTTTTTCACTCGCATCCGATTCTACTATATAAGTAAATTTTTTGTTTTCATTCGGAAAATATAGTTTAGGTAAGTTTTTACATAATAATTTTACCTTTTGTATTTGTATTTGGTCTTTTTTATCAAACTGATATTCTATATCTTTCTTTAATTTTTGTTGTAATGGTTTTAAATTCTCTGTTAATTTTGGTATGTATTCTCTTACTTGATTTACTAGTCCTAAG
>NW_026020436.1:0-50221 GCF_900185275.1 Solanum verrucosum
TCCATCCACTGTCCCGGAGTTCAGCCACTTCTCTATCTCCAACAGAGCAGTGGTTGAACCTCGGATTCCACGAGCTCGTGATCTTGAATCTACGAGCTCCGAGTTTACTCAATTTAAAGCACTTTGAAATAGGGAGTACCAATCTCATTTTGTTTAGTCATGAAAAGAATGTTGCATTTTGATTTGCAAATATTTCCACTTGAGAGCCTCATTATCTTTTATGGAGAAATAATAATTTTAATGCATACACTTTCACGTAGTTATATTTGAGCAATTTATAGTTTTTCTCATATAGGATATATAGGTATTACTATGGTTGAGTGGGGACAAGACAAAATGTGTTTATTACCAATTGGAAAAACGTTGCTAGAGGACTTATTTTGCAACTTGTATAGTCATGTATCTATGGACTTTGGATTTTGAATTCAAGAAGGAAGAATATTTTTTTAGACTAATTGTGTTTAACATGTCATGACGTTTCTATAATATAAGAGCACGATGTTATTAACGATATATAGTGTAGTGTTTAACAAGTCATGACGTATAAACATGGCATGACATTTCTATATTATAAGAGCACCATGTTATTAACAATATGTAAGGTAGTATTTAACAAGTTAGCATGTATAAACATGTTATGATGTTTCTATAATTGATAAGAGCACGATGTTATTAACGATATGTAATGTAATGTTTAACATATCATGATGTGTAATATTATTTATTCTAGGATAGATCAAAAAGAAAATATTAATGACATATAATATGTGTAGTACACTATTTATTCGAAAATACTAGTAAGTGGGCGACTTGCATGTTTCTATATTATAATGATCTGCAACAACCACGACCTTAAGTTACCTATCATTGAAAATTATTGTCCACAACTGAAGATTCTTCAAACGATAACTCGTTCTATATATTATAATTAAAGTGTGTATATTTATATTGCTAGTATTATGGTCTTAATCTTAACACATAAAATTATTAATAAGTTAACAGGCTAATTAACACCCCTTATGGTGAATTCGAATTCGATCCTATAATATTTTTCAACAATATGAAAAGGAAGACTAAATAGTAGAACAAAGAAAAAAAAAAAATTGGCCTTAAAATGTTGACACGTTGACCAACCAGGAAGTAAGATTAAATAAACAGTACACTGAGTTGCGTGCCTCTTTGGGTCCAATCATCCATGTGTAGTAACGTGTCTCCGTTGAATTAAATTAATTCATAAAAATATGACTCGCATAATTTGTTCAAGTTTAAATGGATCAACAGTCGTTCATTTATTAGTTTATGAGGGATTTAGGATGGCAAATGAGGTATTTGACTTGAATTTGAACGAGTCAAAATGGGTAGAAGAAATAAAATTGGTCATTGTTCAACCGTCTAATTTAACGTATTATTTTTATATTTTTCAAACATTACATTTCATGATTTCATCTAATATAAACGAAACCTATAAGATAATGAAGTGGCAAGTCAAATTTTATTGTTTCTTATGTCGAAATTTTCGTTATTTCTCGTAATGTTTCAAATTCAAAAATATGAGCGTGTTCACATTTTTTTGTTTTGTTTCCCATGTGATGTTTGGTATTTGCATAAGACTTCAAACTTTCAAATTCACAAAGTGTAACTCAATTTTCCTCCGCAATTTTTCTCATATCCAAAATTTAAATTTAAAATTCAATCGATTATCCAAAATTAGAAAATACCTTTATAGATATTATTTCATGAATGAAAAAAACATGTAAAGAATGAGATATATAATTGTTAGATTATCTATAGAACATCAATAATTTATTTCTATTTTTAGATTGCATCGACGTAACTTTGTATCTTACTTGGACCAAAAAAAAAATTGGTACCTTACTTGTTTTTTTTAAATTTATATCAATTTTTAACTTTTTTTCCTCTGCAAAAAATAAGTAATAATAATATTTCACCAATTATAATAATTATAGTAATCTATAATAATCTTTTAAAAAAAATAAAAACTAGACAATTATTTATATGTAAAAATAAAATTAAATATTTTCAAATCGTTAACATTGTCTAATCAAGTCATCATCAAAATCACACTAGCCCAAATCTGTTATGATTTGGACGGGTCGTGGAGTCAGGCTAATTTTGTCACCCCTAGTTAATCTATTTAGCGAGGCTCGTTCATCTCATTCAAGAGTTGGTCTGAAATATAACTCAAATTGGCAAATAAGAAATTTTATCAAAATATATTTTGATTTAAATTTTTTTCATATATTATATATAATCTTGATAAAAAAATTACATAATTTTATCATTTCTTTAAAATTGTATAAGAAAAAAAAAAACTTAGTAAGAATAGATTAATTAGTTATGGCTCGTCTTTAAATCTATTTCAGTCTAATTCAATTCAGCCTAAGTAACTATTTGATGGGTTACTATTTATTAATTCAATGCCGTCAAGTTGATCCATGAAAAATCTTATCAAATAATTTTTACAAATATTTGTTTATTTATTTAATATATTATATATAATCATATTTTTTTCCTAATAAATGTTAAAAATATATTATATAAAAACAAATGAAGCAATTGAAATTTTAGTAAGAACTGAATGGGTGAATTATGATTCACTTTTAATTTTTTTAGTTAATTCATTTATACAAATAATTAAATTAAACCTTTTGTCAGCAAAGAATGAGAAATCTAAATATATTAAAATACAAACATGAAAAGGCTATTCTGAATATAGTCAAAGAAAAAAATCCTGCCAAAATTCCCAGAATTCTTTAAGACGAAATCTTTAATAAAAGTAAAAAAGAATTTTATGATGATATATTTGAGTCTATATACATCCAAATCCAAGAAATCTAAGGTTGTTATATATCTTAATTCAGTGACAGAGACAAAAATTTCTAGAGAATTTTAAGAAAGAAGATTTTTCGTGTATATTACCTAAGAAGATCGAATTTCTTCATACGTACGATGCTAACGCGTTTTGAGCAGCCTACAATCCAGTCGACGATGACAAAATACCTTCATAGAGAGCCATGAATTCATGGCTAGAAGACATATTATTGAAGAGAGGAGATGTATCAATGAAGGTAGTTACAAACTTTCATGTTTTTTGGACTATAACTACCACTTATAATTTCCTTTGTGTTTGTTGGTCTTATTAAAAAGTAGTTGTTGACCAACCAAAGTTGTGGCATGGAGTGTTAAGTAGTGACGGATTCAAATTTTAAAAGCAAATTCAAAAAAATATAGTCAAGAATTTGAAATTAAAACCTCAAAATAAATTTTGAATTCCCTAGCTAAATCAACTAGTCCAACCTTTTATCTCGTGTTCAGGAGATTCATCAAACTCTCTATATATCCATAAAATATTTTTAAAAAAAACTAAAATACATTCTTCGAGTGGGCTCGGGTGAACACACTCTTATCTCCTTATATTCGCCTCTAGTCATAAGCAGTGGCAGAGCCAGAAATTTCACAAAGGGTGTTCAAATGTTAAAAGTGAACCCGCTCTTCTTAAAAAGTGAAAAAAATTGTTACTAGTGAGATTCAAACACACAAACACTTTAAGTTCGTGTGTCTTTACTCTTTCAAGGCACCTGAAACCACTAGATTACATATATTGTATCAAGAGTGTCCAAATATGTTATTTAGCCATTTTATTTATTATTTTACTTATATATACGGTATAATTTCCCTGATATAAAGTTGGCTACGCCACTGGTCATAGGTACTTTTTATTCTTGGTCAAAAAACTCATGTTCAAATTCCTTTGAATATGGAATCATCTTTATTAAAAAACACTTTATTCGAAACATAAAACTTTTCAACACAAATCTAAATTTAATCGAACTTTCATGTGTATATTAGACATCACAAAAAATATAATGGTCAATGGGGATGCATTACTGTGGACTGTGCCGCAATATGGTCGAAAAAAAAAAGTTACAATACATTGTTTATTTTACTCGTTTCCTAAATACTTCCTCTATATACTATTACTTGGTCAACATGGTCAATCTTTCTTTAATGTTGTCTATTGACTTGTCAATATACTTCCTATGGGCTAAAGAGGTTGTATCGGGAAATCATGGATTTTTGAGTTTTGCCATTAATTATTGATAATTACATTTTTTTTGGCTTTTAATGACTTTTAGTTTTGTGTTTGATAATTATGATGTTTGGACCAGTTTATGTATATTAGAACTAATTTTACGAGATATCTATTGATATCTTTCACCAGCAAGAAGTATTATGTAATTCTGTCCAACAACGTTAGGACAAATAGAAAAGAAATTACTTAGTATTTTTGTGTGTGCTGAACATGTCTAGGGTTTAGTTATACGACTTATTGCGACTAATACATATAATTAAAGAAGATGCCATATTTTAAATGGTAAATCAACTATCTATGTAATGGAAGTTTGAGAATGCGCACAAAAGTTCTTTTAAAATTTGAGCCCGAACATGGTCTAATAAGAACACTTTAATTATCATGTGTTCATGTGCTCAACATCAAAATAGGTTATAGTTCGAATGTATAAATGAAATTGGAAACAAATTTAAAAAGTCATCAATGTATTTTGCATAAAAAAAAAATTTATCCAAGTAATTCATCTTAATAGTGTATATCTATATATATATATATATATATATATATATACACACACACATTACTAATACATACATAATATTAATGAACACATTATTTTTTCTAATATATATACACTTTACCAAACGACTCCTTATTTCACTATGGCTTATCATGACAAATGTCATGATTATGACGTATTCAAGATTACTATAGTTTCTAAAGGTTTTTCATATGTATACCAAAAATTCAATCTTTATTTTTTTCTTCTTTCTCAAGATTCATTCCCAAACACCATAGTTTATAAAAACAAAAAATAAGTCCTAGACCAAACGTTCTACAACTATTGATAGTGTACACATTTTGTCCCCACTAAACCAAATAATATAAAATCTATCCTATAAACACTTAAAATGCACCGTCCACCTCAATTATTTCTGTCATATAATATATAGTCTTCCTAAGAATAGTCTCCCCTCTACCCCATGTGTGGAATTAATAGATCCCATGCAGATTCGACTGAATTTAGTAGATTTTGTTTATATAATGTATTTGTATTAATAATAACAATAACAACAATATATTTAGTGAAAAGTCACTGAGTGGGATCTGGAGAGGGTAGAGTATTTGTAGACCTTATTACTACTTCGTGGAGATAGATAAGTTGTTTTTGAAAGACCCTGAATTGTGTTACTAAATTCATTAGATATGTATAAATATTAAATTTAGAATGTAACTCAGTCATTATTATTTAAAATTGTTATTATAAAATTCAAAATGTAAAAATTGGAATCCTAGCTTCGCCTCAACTCGACCCCACCATGCACCCACAATAAAGAGCTTGGGATCGGCAACAACTATAAATAGCCCTCATTTGAGTGCAGCCAAAATGTAATAGTTAAGTGAAAGTGTATGAATTAATATTATTACTCCACAAAAAAGAGCTTCGATTATCCACATTCCAAGAATCTTGTAAAAACTACATACACCTTTCACAAATCATGATGAGGCACTCAAGTGGAAATAATTTCAAAACAAATTGCAACATTTTCACAAAACAACATATGGGGTTGGTACTCCCTATATCAAAGTGTTCTACATTGAGTAAACGACTCATAGCTCGTAGTTTCAAGATCACGAACTCGGGGTTGGGCCACTGCTCTATTGGACACAGAGCAGTGGCCTAACTCCGGCACCAGTGGATGGAATTCCAAGGGATCAAGAATTGGGAAGGCTTGCTTGATCCACTTGATGATGATCTTCGTAAGGAGATCTTGAGGTACAGGGAATTCGTTGAAGCAGCCTATCGTTGCTTCGACTTTGACATGTCATCACCCACGTACGCCACGTGTCTTTATCCTAAGAGTTCAATGCTGACAGACTGCAGACTTGACAAAACCGGTTACAAGGTGGTCAAGAACTTGTACGCCACGTGCATGGTCCAAATGCCACGATGGACTAAAAAGACTTTCCAGAACCTAGCGTCCCCGCGATCCAGCTGGATCGGTTATGTGGCTGTTTGCGACGATGAAAAAGAGATCGCTAGACTCGGACGCCGCAACGTGGTGATCGCTTATCGAGGTACCGCCACCTCATGGCTCCAGAATTTTTGGGCCACGTTGACTTGCTTACCAAACGACATGACAACGTCTGACGAAAATTACGATCAACCTATGGTACAAAGTGGACTCTTGAACTTGTACACAACAAACACCCAATGTGACCAAAGTTTGCAAGACACAATTAGAGAAGAAATTGGCAAGATTGTTGATAAATATAGTGATGAGGCATTAAGTATAACTATCGCAGGACATAGTCTTGGTGCTGCCCTTGCAACATTAACAGCGTGTGATATTACAACAAAATTTAGTAACGCACCCATAGTAAGTGTTGTATCATTTGGAGGGCCTAGAGTTGGAAACAAAAGTTTTCGATGCCAATTGGAGAAAAGTGGTACAAATGTTCTCTGAATCGTCAACTCCGACGATCCCATTACAAAAGTTCCAGGATTCGTCATCCACGACGATATTAATGACGTGGAGGAAAAAGGGACTAGCCACGTGGCGTTCACGGGTATGCCAAGTTGGCTACAAAAGTGCATGGAGGATACCCAATGGGTGTATGCTGAGGTAGGCAAGGAACTTAGATTAAGTAGCAAAGGGGATATTGCCACGTGTCACGATCTCAAGACATATTTAGACTTGGTGAACAATTATGAAAATGGTACATCATTAATATGAAAAACAACAACTTTTGATATAGGTACATGAATAGGAAGATGAATAAAAATAGGACCACATGGATATTCTTGAAAATATGTGTATTTTAATGTGAGAAAGATATGTACAAAGTCAATTATTTTTGTTTTTTTCCAATCCTTCATATTATTATTTAATCGTTTTCGTGTTGGTTTCTTAAAAAGGCATAATACATAAATTGGACCCTAAATTTGGCTTCAAATTTTAAGTATGACCTCTAACTTTCAAAGTGCACAAGTAAGCACTTCAACTATCCAATTCTTAAAAAAAAAAACACGCGAATCCAACCTGGCATAACGCGTGATTTAGACGCAATTCAGGCGCGTCAGGGGTATTTTTCGAGGCCCACAATAGTAGAAAAAAAAAAGCAAAAATGACAATTTTACCCTTAATGAATCCCCTTTAAATATATCTTTATTTTTTTCAAATCAAAATCCCATTTTTCTTCTTCTTCTTCCTAATTCTAGTACTCAAGCATTTTTTCTCTTTTTGTGCACAATTTTTGGTCGTTTTTTATGTAATGGCTTCTAATTTTTTTTTGTCATTGTGTAAAAAGAGCTATAATGAAGATTTCTTGGTCTACAAATAGTTCAGTATAAAAAAAAGTGAATTTACATTCATGGTGACAACTTCTACCAAAAAAAAACTTTCAAAAAGCAAAAATTAACATAACCAGACTAAATTGAGGAAGAACAACACATAAACATCCAAAAGATAAGAACTTTGACCACAAATCTTCACAATTTTACTTTGATTTGCAAAGAAATTAGGGCTAGGGCTCCGCTGATGTTGAGTGAAAATCGAGCAAATTGGGAAAAGAAAATACAACCCTACCCTTTTGTATTTTAATTTCTTCTTTTTTTAAAAATTATAAAATACGTGTAATTTTTTAATTACGTGGCAGCCACTGAGTGGCTCAATAAGCCACGTAGGAGCGTTTGTATATCACACAATTTGGCTGTTGGATTCACGTATTTTTCTGTTTAAGAATTGGATAGTTAAAGTACCTACTTGTGCACTATGAAAGTTAGAGGTCATACTTAAAATTTGAAGCCAAGTTTAGGGTCCAATTTATGTATTATGCCTTCTTAAAACGTAGTACTATTTTAAAAATATTTAATATGCATGTATCAATATGTGAAGAATCCAACCAACATAGACTCTCATTATCTATAATCCAAGTCCATGGTATTTATAATGTATACTTAATGATTAGGTAATAAAAATTAAATTGCTCTGGATCTTTCTTCAGTTATATATATACTCTTTATGTTTCAGAATAAGTTTCGTTTTAGATTAATTTACGTTTATTAAGAAAAAAATAAATATAGTTTTCTTAGTTATGCTTATTTCTAAGTTTCACTTCTTCCTTCCCTTCCATTAGATAGTCAAGCTCAGTTTTCAACTTTTTTTTTCTTAAAAAATAAGAGCGAGACTTTCATAGTAAAGGAGAGACGAAGTCTAGTAACACAACCATGCATTTTAGCCTAGCCTGACAAGCAGTTTCACCGTTTCACATGACAGAACCCATCACAGCAGAGAAGTCTAAGCACCCCTATAATACTTCCATATATCGCGACTTGACAACCAAAATTGCGAAAAAATGGAAATTTTAGATCAATGGTGGGGATGAGCGCCCATGTACGCCTAACCTTCAGCCACCCCTTAATGGCACTAATAAGCACACAAGACGCATAGGTATAGGGATGCATGTTTGACAAGGCACTAATAAAAGAAGGAAAAAGGGTCTGATATACCCCTCAACTTTACCATTTGAAACTAATATGCCCCTTGTTATCAAAGTGGCATTTATACCCTTATCGTTATACAAACGACTCACATATACCCCTGCCGTTACAAAATGAGCTCACATATACCCTTCATTTAACGGAAGTGAAAAAAATTAGTTTTAAATTTATATTTTTGACTTTTAATTTTCTTAAAAATTATTGAGGGGTATATATGATTCTTCTAGCAAAATTCAAGGTATATTTTAATCTTTTCATACATAAATTATTATTTGACTTCTTTGATTATAATTATTTGAGTTTCTTATTCTTATTTTATTTTTTTCTTTCATATCTTAGTGTAAAGAAAAAAATTTAAAACTATTTTTTTTGTGGCTATATTATAATTTAAAACTATTTTTTTTGTCTATACTGTAATTTAATTTTTGTATTTGAAGAAAAAAATTTGGTCAGCTATAATAAGTTTTACAAGTGAAACATAAATAAATTTGACGATCAAAATAATAAATTCAAATTAGTCATTGAAACAAAAAAAAGTAAAAAAAATATGTTGATGAGGATTAAATATACTCATATGAGATTTTTTTTTAAAATAATAAAAAGTTAAACTAAAATTAATTTTTTTCATTTCCGTTAGAGGAAAAGGGTATATGTGAGTCACTTGGATATGAGTAGGGGTATATACGAGCCACTTTCATAAAGAAGGATATATCAGCTCTAAATGACAAAGTTGAGGGGTATATCAAACCCTTTTCCTTTCAAAGAAATAGTTCTTTAATATGAGGGTTTATATATAGTTGAAAATAATTACTACTATTTTCTTAAATTTCTAAAGCAACACTTATTTTTGGACAACTTTTGTTAATATAAGTAATACTTAATTTAAAATAATTTTTTTATTAAAATAACACTTATTTTGAAACGAAAAATTATATATACAAACTGCTTTACAATTATTGCCCTTGTTGAAAGTCGAGACTAATTTTTAATGTACAAGAAATGCTTACCTAATGATGTACGTGCATGTGATGTGGACATCCATATCTTAAGAAGCAATATTCTTTTATAAACCTTAAGAAAAAATTTATGTGATTTATGGATGTGTAAATAAGTGTGTCGTCATCTTTAGTTGGTTAAAACAATTTAAAAAAATTATTTTCTAATAAAATAAATTCTTTAAAAAAAGATAACATTTCTTTTAATGAAATTAGGGAAAAAGTTAAGCAAAACAAATTTCACCAGTGACTTTTCAAGAAAAAGTAAATACAACCTTAGTACCTTTATTTCTGATGTGAACGATTTGTTTTGAGTTGTTTCGTTCACACCCTCTAACACATATCACCCCTATCCTCTGTTTCCGCTCACCCTCCCCACCACCCTCACATCCTACCCCTACCCCCATCTCAAATTGTATTTTTGTAGTTTATATATTTAGAACCAAGTAAGTCACTAACACGATTTGTGATGAGAAGGTTTGAGTCCCTTTCACATGTTTAACTAAATATTTCGGATTCATGCTTTTTAAAAATAAAAATAAATTTGTTATGATCATCTTCTTTAAAAATGAGTCTTTGTAATAATTGTGATCTAAATTTAGTTGGATTTCAATTATACAAATACCATTCATCGAATAGAAAATTAAATAAATCAATAAATTATATAAATATTTTTAAAATAATATGTTTTTTATTTACATATAAAGGAAACATTAATTTTTCATGAAAGTATTTTACCTGAAAATGATTATGCGAGAATTGCATGTTAGAGATGATATGTAAATGGGGTGACCATTTTAAGTTGATATGTAATTCAAATCGACCCTAGAAATCGTGACAAAAATACAAAATTAATGTGGCAAACATTGACTTGGCATTGATATTTCAAGACATTAGGCATGAGGCAAAGAGTTGGCACATTTAATTAAAAGGGCCAAGAATAAGGCAGAGACCACAACTATGACGTTGTGTGGGAGTGGTGCGCTTGACGGTCAGTGGCGGAGCCAGATAGGACCTAGGGAATTTATCCGAAACTTTTTTTTAAATAAAAAAGTTATATGATTTATATATGGTTAAAATTATTTTATGTGTATATACACTACTAAAAAAAACTAATTCCCCCATTAAAATTTCCCATTGAAAAAAAAGTATTTATGGGCTTTTTTTCACGAATATTCTGATTGAATCGATCAATTGAGAGAAAAAAAACATTCAGTTACTAGTTCAAATATTTCAATGAAAATCTATTTTTTCACCATGTGTTTTTTCAATGAGGTGGTTCGATGATAATAGAATGAGAAAAGGATAATACATATATTTGACCTTAAACTTGGCTTTCAAATTTTAACTTTGACCTCCAACTTTCATAGTGCACAAACAAGCACTTTAACTATCCAACCTTTTAATAAATAAACACGCGATTTTTGGAGCTAAGAGCGTGAAATGCAATCGCTGCCACGTGTATTAGTGAGCCACTCAATGGCTGCCAACTAATTAAACACTTTACACGTCCATTTTAGAACTAAAAAAAAAATAAAAATTAATTAAGGGTAGAGTTGTCATTTCAGCATTTTTTCACTGTTGTGTGCCTAAAAATTACTTCTCACTCGCGCAAAATGCGTGCACGTCACGCATTTTGCCAGATAAGACACGCGTGTTTATTTATTAAAAGGTTGGATAGTTAAAGTGTCTATTTGTGCACTTTGAAAGTTGGAGGTCAAAGTTAAAATTTATGTTTACTTTTTCATATTTTAAAATTTATTAATGAAAATTCTGACTGATCTGTCACGATTCACGACTTGGCAATAGGCGCACGCACATGAGCAAGCAACACACCTTGACATGCCAAACACATTGGTGGTTACCAAATCCATGTCATGCACAAGTCAAGCCGCACTTGGATGGTTGAGCTTTGTGGCGCAGGGGCGGTTTGTGTTTTCTAGTTTTGGGTTGTGTCAACTACATTAGGTAGATTGTGGCTAAGTGGACCAAATGTCCTAGTTATGTTATATCACACCAAATTATATATATATATATATAACATCCTTTGTTAGTGACATTTTAATATTATTATAAATATAGCTTTGCGTTGCTACATTGTGTGTGTTGGTTATTTGTCTAGTAACTTATGTAACCTCTAGACTATTCATTGTAAAAGAATTTTCTTCTCTATAAATAGTGATGGTTTTGATCTTCCTTTGTTTTGAGTACAAGAAAATAGAATCGTGAAAGAGAGTTTCTTATTAGTTGAAGGGAGGTGTTCTTTTTTGTGGAGATTTGAACTCAACACTTGCCTGTTTGCTGAGTTATATTTTGTGAATTGATCATAGTATCCTCGAAAGGACAAGTCAAAAAGACTACTGCTGGACCGGCGAAAAACATTTGTTGCAGTGAGCTTGAATCTCCTTAAAGAGAGCGAGATATCTTCCACTTATCGTGAAGATAATTATTTTCTCCATTTTTATTTTCAATTATAATTTGTAATATGTAATTTTTAAAAACATCCTTTACTTAAAGAGGAAAAATCTGAGCGACACTAATTAGTTTGTGTTTGAACATGCAATATGAAGCGGTAATTTTAAATCAGTATTTGAACATGCATGAAGAAATTATCCGTACAATGTAAAAGAATTATATTAGAGAAGAACTAGTTAGTACTATTATTTACTAACTTGTTTATGAATAATGATTTGCTCATCTAATAAGATTATATCCAAATTAAGGAAATTTCGGTAGTTTTCCACAACTTGTTGGGATTTCATGTTTATGAAAAAAAAGTACAAACTGATTTAAAAAAAATCTAAATTACATATTCAAACAAAACTTTAACTTCAAATCATAATTTTATAACCACATATATATGCGTGTACTCGAGTTGATACCATCCTTGTGCATTTGCAAAAACAATGGTTAAGCAAAGCAAAATATACAAACTAGAAAATGCAAAATGGAAGTTGACAAAAAGGGGAGAGAAGGAATCGAGTCCTTATTGAATTCCCACCCCACAGAATTGCTCGGATGGTAAACATCTTTACCTTCGGTCTTAAATTTATGCATTCGAATTACCAATGAAGCAAAAAGGCGTAACTTCTAAGGAAGAGTACTAAAAAAGAATGACCTTAATTTCTTGAACTTAGGTAAAAGTCTCTGACAAGTGAAGACGTGAGGTCTTATAAGTCTTATAATCAGGTCATGCTAATTCCATATCAATGGATCAGTATTGAGAAGCATGTACTTGGATGGTTGTTTTTAATTAGGCAAACATCTTGATTGTTTTTACAATCTTACCTCCTTTAGTACTGAGCGGTCATGTGAAAGTCTTAGCAAGTGATTCAAATTCTTTTCCTCTTGAGGATGAAACTTATCCCGGCCTCAACGCTCCACAATTAGTAGTGTAGTAAAGAAACCAACTTCGAAACTTACCTTATTAAAATATTAAAAAATAGATAGTCTAGATTTCTTCTTATATTTAAAACATATTATATCCTTGTGAAATATTTATTTTTATAAATACAGTATCACTGTAATCAAGAGTATTAATGATATCTTATGTTGCTGCATTTTTCTAAATGTCTATTTCATTTCAAATAAATTCACATTTATTTTGTCACGCCTCGAGCCTACACTCCGGACGTGGCTGGCACTCGAAGACCATTGTTGGCCCCAAGCAAACCATTGGCCTGACTTACTTACTCAGCGGAATACTTAAACTTCAGAAACAACCTCAAATAAAGAACTTATGAAAAATCTTAGAATGTCTTTAAAAATAGCATTCAAACTAGCCAAAATGGCTACTCAAGTCTCATAGCAAAACATCTGAAATACAAAGCTAACATACTCATAACTAATTGTCTGACTATCTATGAAACCTCTAAAACAACTGAGATGGATGTTGGGACAAACCCCACAACATCCTAAAGAACTGATAATAAACTGAAAGCAATAAAAGGGATCCTCTGGAATACAAAGAGGCTCACCAACATACTTTGAACTGCTCATTGGATCAACAATGTGCTGGATGCTGATCCTAGTTACTTGCGTCTGCATCATAAGACGATGTAGGCCAACTGACATCAGTACATGAAATGTACGAGTATGCGAGTTGGAATGCTAAACACAACATAGGTTTGAAAAGAATCTGAAAGAAACTAAAGAACTTACCTGGCTCAACACAACTCAACATAACTGAACTCATTTCAATATAAAACAATTTAAAACATGTGCAATATAAAGAAAAGTTGTTTCAAAACATGATGCCAACTTTGTGTGTATGCAAAGATAAATATAACTCTGAGATGTATGTAAAAATACAAATAATCTGATGTATATAAAAATACAAAATACTGTTGTGGGAGTTTCTCTAACCGACAAACATCACTTAAGAGCTATAGTGATGATACAACACTTTACCTCACGCTGCCAAGGACCATCTTATACCTTGCCAAGGGTATAGAACCTAACTCACCAAGTGGATCCACTAGTCTATGCTAAAAAGCATTAAATGATTCATCTAAAAAGTATGACCCTTTTCTACCCATGATGGCTACATGGTTTATGGGGGTTGTGGGTTCTTTGAACGCTCCCCTATATCGGTGTTCAATACTACTCCCAAAATATGATACTAGCTCTTTATGTTTAAAAACATACTTCTTTCTATGGTTTGAGATAATTGCTCAAAAACTTAGCTCAAAGACTATCTTGGAAATCAAGGTTTCCTCTCTTGCTTTATTGTGAAAGCATTTATTATTTAACTAAAAAACTAGCCCAAAAGGCTCTTTAATGAAAAACTAGCTCAAAGGCTCTTTTGGAAATCTCAGTTTCCATTCTTATTTAAATGTGAAAACATTTTAAACTCTTTTGGGAATACATAGTCCTCATATACTTTTGAAGAAATGAACTTCAACTTTACTCTTTACTCAACTCAAACTCAAGTCTTAAAACAAAGTTAAAACATTTGTAAAAGACTTTTGGAAAACTTTATGAACTTCTCTTGACTTGACTCTTGACTTTCCTTAAATTGAATTTATGGATTAAAGGATCGTAATTTGTGATAGGAAAGATCTCATGATGTTTAGGAATGAATTTAGATAGCTAAACATGAGAAAAAAAAATCAAAATTTCACTATCTGAGGGTGGGTCCGCGACGCGGAGAAACATTTAAATTTTGGTTTCGAAAATAACTTTTTGAGGCAGAACGGTACGTGACCGCTCCGCTCCACGAAATAACTTTTCCCATAACTGGGGAGTGGGTCCGCGACGTGGAGGCATGTCCAGATTTTGACCGACGAAATTTCTTCTTCGTTTTCCAGCTCTAAACCCTCTAAACTCCATGGGTCATTTCCCCAAACACTTAGAATCGATTATATGTTCAAAGTACATCAGATTCTACTCAAAATCAAACCTAAAATCATGAATTCGGATCAAACAACTCCGCCACAATTCAATGAATCAAGAAATTAATAGAACTTCAACAAACCCATCAAGAACTCAATTTCTGAGCTTTCAAGAACTTAAATTCGCTAAAATAAAGCATGATTGGTGTGTGGGTGCACTAACCCAACGCTATGTGATCTCACATACCTTGTAGGGATCACCCCGACGAAATCCACAAGCTAAACTCGATGAACTTGACGATTTCCTTGCTTCTCCTTCTCTTTTCTCCTCTTCTTTCCTCTTCTCTAAAACCCTAACTCTTTTCCAAAAGTGTAAAACTAACCAAGTTCAGTTTAGACCCTTAATTAATTCACTTAAAACGAATTTAATTAATTGGATAAGGAAAAGACTGAAATACCTTTCAAAAATCCGGATTGGACATTTCCTTATTTGAACAGCCCAACTTCCAATGGCCGTATCTCACTCATACAAATTCGGATTCACGTAATCTTGGCGGCGTTGGAATGATCGTTCCAAGAGCTTCCCAATCATACCTGGAAGTACACTTAACTCATTCTGATCTAGGAGTTATGTCTATTTGAAGTTGACCAAAAACTCACTATTTCCTAACTTAAGTAAAATTCCAAATTTTTCCTTCTTTCCAAAAATGACTATTTCCAATTATTGGTTTCTTCCTATTTATTTCAAATTGCGGGATGTTACAAATTTCGTTAAATAAAATTTCTTCTATTATATTATTATGCTAATTAGCTCAAAAGAACGAATCGGATATTTCCTTAATATTCCATTTGTCTCAAATTATTTATCGTAATTATTTAATACACAAGTCTCTTAATTAGGAAATATTCCACCTTAGCTTTTGGGGTTCTTATTCCTACTATGTAATATTGTATATTTGAACTCACTACAATGGATCAACCTACTTCTGAGATGAATTTATCGATTGAACTAGATTTACTGGCTCTTAATTTACCATGCTACCGAGTTTTGAGCAGACGGAACCATTCAACGATGGTGAGATACCTTCATAGAAAGTCAAGTTGTAGAAAGATAGAACATGGCCAGAACACATATTGAAGAAAGAAGATGTATAGATGAGAGGTAGTTTCCTTTGTGTGTTTTTGGTGTTATTAATAAAGAAGTTAACCGATTAGGGTTGTGGCGAACATAGTCGAAACTAGAATTTCAATTTTATTGCTTTTGAATTTTATAATGACGATTATAAGTAATAATAATGAGTTTAAAATTTATACATATTTAATAAATTTATTAATATAAATAGATTATTAATTTGAGCAAAATCTACTAAGTTCGACTGAATTTCATGCAGACTGCTAGTTGTCTAGCTCCCCCCTACTGATAGAGTGGTAAAGTACTCTTTCATCCTTCCTTATAGGTCTCGTGTTTGAGCAGAGTCGGAACCACTTTACCCTTCGTCGAAAATTATATCGTGTACATAATTTAAATGTTAGCTATTACGAGTGTATATTTAATTTTTGCACACCCTTAACACAACTAAGAAGAAAACTCGCAAAACCTTCACCAAACTCCTGGCTCCCCCACTAGGTTCAAGTCCTCCTAAGTACGAAATTATTTTTATTAGGTAGCATCTTACTCTCAACATAAAAAATTTCGATATGAATTCAAATTTAATAAAAAAAAAATCGATCCTACCAATGTGGACTGTGCCGGAATATGGTCGGAAAATAAATGAGTTATAATACGTACGTTGTTTATTTTACTCGTTTTCTAATAATTCCTATAGTTGATTATGTCAAAATTATTATGTCTAGAATGTTGTCTGCTGACTTGTCAATACTTCCAATTGGCCGAATAATTTTCTGTCGGAAAATCATGAATTTTTGAGTTTTCGTCATTAATTATTATTGTTTTATCGTATTTTTAAAAAAAAATTATCAATAAATTTTATTTAGATATTTTATGGAGTAATTTATTTTAATTGAGCAATTGAATATATAATAAGTTATTTTTATTAGATATTTTCAATTTAAATTTTTGAAAATATTTTACACTTATTTTCAAGTGTCTGTTAGGTAATAATTAAGTTGAACATATAAATATTTCATCTCATTTAATTATCACTGCAACAAAAGAAACTTTTAGCGGCAATAAATATACATATTAATAATGAGTACTAAAGTTTTTACCGGCATTAGTTAAGTGCCATTAGATCCAATGTCGCTAAAGTCTTTAGAGACATATACAAAGAGTGTTAATTGCCGCTAAAAATACAAATTTAGCGGCAATTGATCTATTGTCATTAATTAATTGTCCCTAAAGATCATTTTAGATGTAGTGTATATATATATATCAATCTCAATTTTAGAACATGCCTGTAATTTTTCTTTTATTGAGATAATTGTGGGGCACGCCACATGATTAATTTCATGAGATACTTGTTACCTCATACCAACAACAAGTTTCAGTTAACTCCGTTCACAAAGATTATGTTGAACATGACTGAGGTTTAATTATACGGCTTATAATTTAGACTAATGCATAACTAAAGGAGATATATTTTAAGTAGTTAACTAATTATTTGTGTAATGAATGCTTGAGAATACGTAAAAAATTCTAAAATTTGAGTTCGAAATGTTTAATAGGAACACTTTAATTATCACGTGTTCGTGATGTGCTAACTCAATCGAAATATATCATAGCTCGAATGTCTAAATAAAATTGACCATCATAATCAATGTATTTCGTAATTTTTTTTATTTTATATATTTCCTTTTCGATCTATCAAAGAATGAATACACTTTCTTATATTAAAAAGCTATTTTTAAAAAAACTTTTAGGTTTTTTATTTCATATTTAATTAATGACATGTTCTTATCATCACCATGACATATTAAAGACTACATTTTCAAAGGTTTTTTTTTTTTCATATGTAATAAAATTCAATCTTTCTTTTTTCTTCTTACTTAAATTTTGTCCTCGATCGAACACTATGGTTATAAAAAAAAAAGTGAAAAATAAGTCTTGGACCAACGTTTTTTAATTTGGTAATATAATACCTATCATATAAAACTTAATGCACCGTCCGCCTCCAAATATTTTCTATCATATAATATATAGTCTTTCACGTAATATTCTCCCCTCTACCCCACCACCCACTATATATATACACCTCATTTTAGTTTTGTACTTTGGTACAACTATAAATACCTTTCATTTTGAGTGCAGCCAAAATGTAATAATTAAGTGAAAGTATATGCATTTTAATATTATAACTCCACAAAAAAGAGCCTCAATATTTTCACTCATGATCATGAGGCTCTCAAATGGAACTATTTACAAATCAAATTGCAACATTATGGGATTGATACTCCCTATTTCAAAGTGTTCTACATTGAGCACTAAACGACTTGAAGCTCGTAGATTCAAGATCACGAGCTCGTGGAACTCGGAGTTCAACCACTGCTCTGTTGGAGACAAAGCAGTGGTTGAACTCCGGGACCGGTGGATGGAGTTCCAAGGGATTAAAAATTGGGAAGGCTTGCTTGATCCGCTTGATGATGATCTTCGTAAGGAGATCTTGAGGTATGGGAAATTCGTCGAAAGCAGCTTATCGCTGCTTTGACTTTGGCATGTCATCACCCTCGTATGCCACTTGTCTTTATCCTAAGAGTTCGATGTTGACAAATTGTGGACTAGACAAGACCGGTTACAAGGTGGTCAAGAACTTGTACGCCACATGTGTGGTCCAAATGCCACGATGGACTAAAAAGACGTTCCCCAACCTAGCGTCTCCACGATGCAGCTGGATCGGTTATGTGGCCGTCTGCGACGACGCGAAAGAGATCACCAGGCTCGGGCACCGCGACGTTGTGACACTTATCGGGGTACCGCCACCTCATCTGAATGGCTCGAGAATTTACGCTCCACGTTGACTTGCTTACCAGATGACATGGCGACATCCAACGAAAATTACGATCAACCCATGGTACAAAGTGGACTCTTGAGCTTATACACAACAAACACCCAATGAGACCAAAGTTTGCAAGACACAATTAGAGAAGAAATTGGCAAGATTCTTGATAAATATAGTGATGAGGCATTAAGTATAACTATCACAGGGCATAGTCTTAGTGCTGCCCTTGCAACATTAACAGCGTGTGATATTACTACAAAATTTAGTAACGCACCCACAGTGAGTGTTGTATCATTTGGAGGGCCTAGAGTTAGAAACAAAAGTTTTCGATGCCAATTAGAGAAAAGCGGTACAAATGTTCTCCGAATTGTCAACTCCGACGATCTTGTTACAAAAGTTCCAGGGTTCGTCATCCATGACGATATTGATGACGTGGCAGAAAGAGGGACTACTCACATGGCGTCCATGAGGATGCCAAGTTGGCTACAAAAGTGCATGGAGGATACCCAATGGGTGTATGATGAGGTAGGCAAGGAACTTAGATTAAGTAGTAAAGGGGATATTGCCACGTGTCACGATCTCAAGACATATTTACACTTGGTAACACTTATGAAAAATGTGCAGCTTTAGTTTGGAATAAATAAATAAATTCCAAAACGATTGAAAAAATCAATATTTGGTTTGGTTTGGTTTGGTTTAAAGTTTGAAAATCGATACTATTTGGTTTGGTTTTAGTTTTACTAAAAACAAACCACAAAATAACCAAATCGAACTGAGAAATTAAATATGTAAATTTTATAATTATTTATATATTATTCATAAATAAAATACAAATATTTTGTTAAATTTTAATTAACATAAGTCTTTAAGTTTACCATTTTTTCAAGCCCAACACTTAAATTTTGGCCTTACTATTATAACCCTAATTTCAATTGTATCAAAATCAATTACTTAGTCTTTACCTACCCAACCTCACATAAGATAGTCACACTATTTTCTTAATTGAATCACTTTGTTCGTGTAATAATAAATCTAGTGTTGCTTAACTGAACACACAATAGGTTTCTGTGGATTGTTCATGTATTAGGTGTCCGTGTCTATCGAGATTCGTATGTCCTAAAAAAAATTATTACTTTCAAACCAAAAAATCAGAAAAAACCGAATCAAACTGACGATTATTTTTTTCATTTGATTTGATTTGATTTTAAAAAAATTAAAAATCGACTAGATTGATTTAATTCTAATTTTAACCAATAAATATAACAAAAACTTTGACAAATTTAAAATGGGCAAATAGTGACATGACATTGATATTCAAGACATTAGGCAGACACAACTAAGACGTGTGGGGGAGCAGTGTCTTGACATCTTGGGCAAAGCCAAGTAGAACCAACGATTTATTCGAATTTTTTTCGATTAAAAATTATATTATTTATGTCTATACTTTATTTTAAAAAAATACTTTTTTTCCATTAATTGAAATTTTCCATTGAAAAATGTTCATTGACTATTTGTAAGATATTTTGATTAAATCTGTGAAAAAAGTAAAAATGTTTAGTCCAACATTTTAATGGAAATCTACCATGCATTTTTTTAGAGCTGGTTCGGTGGAAATGAGATTGAATCATATTTTATAGTACAATTTTTTCAATGATTCGCGGTGGAAAATGTCTCTATTTCCCATAGTGATATGTAGTAGATGTTGAACCTCTTTTTAACTTTTTTATATATTTATCTTTTCATATTTTAAACTTCATGATAAAAATTCAGACTCCGTCACTATTCACGACTAGGCAACGGCGCTAGATTCAGGCTATCAACATTGCCAAACACATTGATAGTTACTAGACTCATATTGTGTTCTAGCTTTAGGTGACATGAGTTTTGAAATGTTTTGAATGGCTAAGCATTTTTGGATTTGATTGTCAAGTACATTAGATAAAATTATTGTGTTTAAGTGGACCAAATTAAATGTCTTATATATGTATGGCAAGTGTCAAACTATGAGACCATATATATATACTAGGTAATGTTGCCCGTGCTATGCACGGGCACGGGTCCAATAATATAAATGATATGTTTTGGGGCTAATAACGGAGATTTTGAAGCGATTGTTTGCGTGGATAAAGGAATAAGTTTTTTTATCACAAACTTGTACTTTATTTGACGCTATTCAAGGCACAATAAGACGATCCACATACAACATTTTTGAAATATTTTATGTTGTCAATTATCATGATTTATAGTATTTTTACGATAGATTCACTTAAAGAATGAGTGGAATTTTTTGTATTTTTTTTCAAAACATATTTTATGTTGTCAATTATCATGATTTATAATATTTTTACGCATTTTTTAAATATAAAAAACCCAAAAAAAAAAGGACAAATAAATTAAAATGGACCCAATATATGTTATTTTTGTTGTCTCAATTTATGTCACACAAATAAAATTTGGAGAGTCATCCAAATTTTAATTTTTTTTTTAAAAATGTTTTAAGTTATTAATTATTGTGATTTATAATATTTTGATGTAACTTTCAAATAACCAACATTACTGGTCACTTTGTCCTAATTTATGTGATATGGATAAAAATACAAAATTAACCCTTTTAAAATGTCTTTAAAATATTTTAAGTTGTTAATTATTATTATTTATAATACTTTTTTGGTAATTTTAAAATGATATGTGTTATTTTTTCTGTCCTAATATATGTGAGCCTGAAAGAATTCTGAGAGTGAACCTATTTTATTATATAGCTTTTAAATATTTTAAATTGGTAATTATTCTAATTTTTAATGCTTTTTAAGTCATTTGTAAATGATATATGTTGCTTCCTTTGTCCCATTTTATATAGTATAAATAAAATTCCCGAAACCAACTAAATTTTTAATATATTTTTTAAAATATTTTAAATTATTAATTATTGCGATTTATAATATTAAAAAAAAAGTACAAAACTTGTATCAGCCTAAAAAATGACCACGATTATTCGAAGCCTACAGAAAGCAATATGGTTGTACGTAATTTTTAAATACTTAATATATATTACTCCACTTGTCTCAATGTATGTAGCATTGATAAAATTTCAAGATTCAATCAAATGTTGTTAATTGTTAACATTTATATACATTTTACGTAGTTTTCAATAATTTCACATTAAACAATACATATTACTACTTTTGTCTCATTTTATGTGACATTGATAGATTAATTTTAAGAATCAGTCAATTTATTTTTTCTGTTTTTTTAATACATATTTTAAGTGGTCAAAATCACGATTTATTGTATTTTATACATAATTTTTAACGATAGATTAATTTCAAGAATTAATCGAATTTTTTTATATGTATTTATGTTTGAAATATTTTATGTTGTCAATTATCATGATTTATAGCATTTTTACGCAATTTTTAAATATAAAAAAAAGATTAAGACAAATAAATTAAAATGGGCGCAATATATGTTATTTTTGTTGTCTCAATTTATGTGACACAAATGAAATTTGAAGAGTCATCCAAATTTGCATTTAAAAAAAAAATGTTCTAAGTTATTAATTATTGTGATTTATAATATTTTTATGTAACTTTCAAATAACTTACATTGCTGGTCACTTTGTCCTAATTTATGTGATATGGATAAACTTACAAAATTAACCCTTTTAAAATGTCTTTCAGATATTTTAAGTTGTTAATTATTATTATTTATAATACTTTTTTGGTAATTTTGAAATGATATATGTTATTTTTTCTGTCCCAATATATGTGACCCGGATAGAATTTTGAGAGTCAACCTATTTTATTATATATCTTTTAAATATTAAATATTTTAAGTCATTTGTAAATGATTTATTATATTATATTATTATATATATATTTTATATATATATATATTATATTTATTTCTACTATATAATAAAAGGGGTTTTCTTATGATATTATATAATAGTAGAATATATATTATATAAACTCCCTTTTATTATATAGTAGAAATTACAATTACAAAATTAACCCTTTTAAAATGTCTTTAAGATATTTTAAGTTGTTAATTATTATTATTTATAATACTTTTTTGGTAATTTTAAAATGATATATGTTATTTTTTCTGTCCCAATATATGTGACCCGAATAGAATTTTGAGATTGAACCTATTTTATTTTATATCCTTAAATATGAAATATTTTAAGTCATTTGTAAATGATTTATTATATTATATTATTATATATTATATAAACTCCTTTATAGTAGAAAAATAAATATATATTATATAGTAGAAAAAATGATTTATTATATTATATATTATATATTATATAGGGAGTTTATAATTGGACATTACAATGTCCCATCATAAACTCCCTCGAGAATATATATATATATATATAACACCCTTTACATTACATGTAATAAACGTGGGAGAGAGCTAGAGAACTCCGGCATGTGTTTGTACATGTGATATAAAAAAAAACGATTTCAAATCAACGTCTGATCAGCTTGCATTTTGAGATCGTGTTTTCAAAACTTTATGAATAGAAAAATTAATTCATAAGTTTATGTTTTGTGTTGATAAAAAACTCAGATTTTAATTTTTGCAAAAAGAAAAAAGTTCATGTTAGCTCAGTATGAAGAGAATGTTTCTATCACGTGATAGAACTATAATAATTAATAAGAATAACTAGCTATTGTATTGACTAGTGATTATTTTAAAAATAATATTATGTGTATTTGGAAATTTGTAATTATAAGCATTTATCTATAAAAAAAGGGAAATATGCGATTTATTAATGCGATGTCTTAGAATATTCTGATATTTTGTTTATGAACTATAATTTATTTATTTGGTAAGAGTGTATAAAAATTAGGAAAATTTTAATATGAAATTTTCATATTTTTAAAATTATATATAATTTAAAACTCTAAATGGCAGAAACAAAACTTTTATTAAGATTGTATGTCCCCCTTAGATTAATGTTAGCTGTTCATTATTCTATTTTCTCACAAACTTTTAATATGTGACGACTTTTTAATTTTCTTTTTTACTTTAACTATTTTTGCTATTTTATATTGTACTTTTTATTTTTCATTTTTCATTTATTTTTATATCCTTTCGATCCAATTTTAAAAAATGTCTTTTTCAGGTCATGATTCTATCAAAAGTAAGTTTTCTATTCAACAAATATAAAAATAGATAAATATACAACTCATCGCCTCAGACCCTATTTATAAACTATACTAAATATATTAGTATTATTATTATTATTATTATTACTATATTAATTGATAGTTTAGACTAGGACTGTTCAAAATCGAACCGAAACCGATAACCCGAACCGAAAAAAAGTTATTGGTTTAACAGGAATGGGTTATTGGTTTAGTGGTTTTGATAACTGTTTTGATTTTTTTGTTATCGGGTTATCCGTTCTTAACGGTTTGAGGTTTTTTCTTAACGGGTTAACCGATAACCCGATAGTAAATTAAATAATTATATTTATACCATTTTGTATATAAAGTCCTTGACTTAGAGTTCGATTTCCTACTTTTATTTTTGGTTGTCTCAACACTTGGTTATTCTACAATGTAAAACATTTTGCTTTTGAGCAAGATGTAGCTTGTGATCTCATGTACATGGTTCATTTTGTTTGTCACCTTGTTTCTAAGTAATTTTTCAAATTTATTTTGTGTCAAATCATAACGGTTAAATCAATAACCGAACCTATAACAATTAATAACCGATAAACCAATAAACAATAGGCCAATATCTTAATGGTTCTATAACAGTTTAGCATATCTACAAACTGATAACCAATAAGTCAAATTGATAAACTTCAAAACTGAACCGAACCGACCGATACGGGCTTAGACTGTCTTCAACTCATTTTATTACAATTTCAATCAATTCTCTATGTTCCAAAAAAGTTGTATTATATCTATATAGAGATAGAGTTAATAAAGAGAAAGTAAGTAAGTTATTTAATTTCTTCCCAAATTTTCTTTAGTTTTTCCTTACGAAATATTTTCTAAATATTATATTATATTATATCTATATAGAGATATAGTTCACAAAGAAAAAGAAAGTAAGTCATTAAATTTCTTCACAATTTTTCTTTAGTTTTTCCTTGCAAAATATTTTTTCTCTTCATTTTTATTTGTTCATAATTGACTTAACACACTTTTTACACATTAATAAATGAAAGAGTTTTTTTAATCATTTTACTCTTTAAATATAATAAAAATTTTAAAGAAATATATTGAAAAAATAACTATACTTAATAATAAGAGTAAATTAAAAACTAAGTAGTAAGTAATTTTTTTAAATTTTTTTTTATGACAAGGGAAACCTGTAGCCGTTACCCTTTGGGTGCACCCTGACACTATTATCTTTACTCTTTCAAGGCGCCTAAAACCACTAGACTACATCATATTGTTGTGTCGAGGGTGTCCAAAATATGTTATTTAGCCACTTTATTTATCATTTTACTTGTATATACGGTATAATATTCCGACGAAGGGTGTCCATTGGACAAATGGACACCCTAACACAAGGGTGGCTACGCCACTGCCAAAAGGCAAACCCATTACTTTCGCTGGCAAGGGGTTTCGAACTTCAGACCTCCAACATGGAAATTCCAGGCCAAATTAAAACATTGGGCCATCCCGAAGGGTAGTTTTTCTAATTTTTTTAACTAAATAAATTAAAATAAATATTCATTTTTAATACACTAAACAAATAGAGATGAACGGAATAAATATAACTATTAACTATAGTACTATTAGAACAAGATAAAGGGGGATTAAAAGAAAAAAAAGGAAAGCCAAGGCCTCGAGTTTAAGCCTGGTATATGGAGAAAATTTTATGGGCAAATTACAGAAATCACATACTTTTAAGGCAAAATTACAATTTATCCCTTAAAAGTTTATAATTACAGAAATCTTTCAAACGGATACAATAATATAAGCGCTGATACATTAATCTGATACACGAGATACAATAATATAAGCATTGATACATGCGCGAGATACAATAATTTAAGCGCTGATACATTAATCTGATGCGTGAGATACAATAATATAAGCGCTGATACACTAATCTGATGCGCGAAAATGAGAGATTTTGGAGATTTATAAAACTTATAGGGGATAATGGTAATAAGTAAACTAAAATGTGAGATTTCTGTAATTTTTCCAAATTTTATTGAGACAGTCATTTATTTAGTCGGTGCTCCAATACGGGCTCAGCTCGGAAAACCCAAAAACAATAAACATTTCCTTCCCTTAATTTCCAAACAAAAAGAGAAACAAAAGGAGAAGAGAGAAAAAAAAAAGTTCTCCTTTTTCCCTCCATTCCAAAACAGAGAAGAAACCCATGCAACTGCGTCTCTTCCCCTTCTCTTTTCTCTCTGGTTTTCAACTTTTAGCACCAGAAAACTCCATTTTTGAGTAGACCAAGAAAAACCCATCTTCCCAATTCCATTTTTTGCACTTTTCTTGGGCCAATTTCATCTTTGTTTGCTCTTTTTTCCGTTTCTAATCATCGTTTTTGCTATTAATTTAAGAAAAAGAGGCACTTGGGGTTGTTAATTTCAGTATTTGGGAAGTACCCAGAATGGGAAAATTCGATTTTGGTTGGGCTTCGTTGTTGTTAGTTATACTTGTTTGGAGTGTAAATGTGGTAAGTGAAGGGGTAATTAAAGTGAATTCTAAGTTTACTGGGTTGGAAAGGAATTTGCGTGCCCTAAAAGCTCATGATGAAATGCGCCATCTACATATTCTCGCCGGTATCGACCTTCCTATCGGTGGAACTGGCCGTCCTAATTCCGTTGGGTTTGTTTTTCCGTTTACTCCCTTTTATTGAATTTTGTGTTTTTGTTTGTTTATATGTGTGTGATTCTGCACAGTTTGCTGTGTTTTTTTCTCTTTGGAAGTGACGAACAGTGATGCATTGTGATGTTGTACATTTTGCTGCAATTGTTGTACATTTCTTATTCTGCATGTTGCTTTTGCTGATGTGTGAATTTAAGGAAGCTTTATGTTAGGAGATCAAATGGGCAGGTTAGCTGAATTTGGGTGTATTGAGTAAATGATCTGCCCAAAAGTTACTTTGAGCTGAAATAGGTTGGGCTAAAATGGGGTAGACTAACTTTTTTATTTGTTCTTTTATAATTTTTTAACTACCCAAAACACCTTTTTTCCCCTTTATTATGGTTGTATATAACGTATCAAAGAAAAAAATTAAATCTTTTTGAAAATATTTTGGCAATGTTTCGCTTATTGATCAATTTGGGCTACATACTAGAACAATTTTTAAATGGATTGAATTGGGCGGGTCAAACTTGAGTGGGTTGTGCACCATCCATGTTACAATAGTCAGAGGTGGATCCATGTGGTGGGTTGGGGATGCACGTGCACTCGTTAACTATGAAAAGAATTTGGTATATTATATACCTTAAAGAACTATCATATATTTTGAAAGGCCCTTCAAACATATCTGCTGGATTGGGTCATTTGGTCAGGTTGCCCCTTAGGCCCTTGAGCGATGACGCATGACCTGAGATCGTGTCTGGCTGCTACATTATTTGGTGCCCCCGTTGTCTTCAAATCTTGGTGCCACTTCTGACAGTAGTGGTTGTAAAAGTTTTGTTGAATTAAAAGAATTTGCATGTATTATCAATTGGCTATATTTTCAGTGTCAGCTTTTAATTAAGCCTATATCATCTGATGAATTAATAATTTCCAGAAGATACTTAGATCTCAGGTAATAAATTAGATAAGAAGATCTCGGGTAAATTAGATAAGATGATGAATTCCATGGTTGAGTGATTTGAATGATAGTTGTGTAGTCAGTTTGAGCTGCTATTGAAATCATTCCCTTGATCTTTTGTTATTATAGGCTTTACTTTGCTGAGATTGGGATTGGAACACCTCCAAATAATTATTTTGTTCAAGTGGATACGGGAAGTGATATAATGTGGGTTAACTGCATTGCATGTCAAAGATGCCCCAAAAGAGGCTATCGTAATGTACGTTTCTTTTAAATACACAACGAATATGTTATACGTATGTTTATAGTTGTTTTTGTGTGTGTCTATAATTTATTTCTGCTCAATATATGAATTGCTCTCGAAAGCAAAGCTATTTTTACTTGATGCTGTACTCCGTCCTTTTTTATCTGAATGTTTTCCTGGGCAGATCGAGCTAACACTCTACAATCCAAGGGATTCTCTCACTGGTAAACTCGTTGTTTGTGGTCAATCATTTTGCAAAGACTTCTACAAATGTTCAGGATTAGGCTGCTCTGGTAATAGTTCTTGTATGTATGATCAAGCTTATGGAGATGGAAGCTCTACTAGGGGCTACTTCGTGGAGGATGTTGTCCAATACAATAAGGTGTCAGGTGATCTTCAAACTAAATCAGGAAACGGGAGTGTTATTTTTGGGTAAGATGTATGTTATCTAACATGATAGCAAAATAATATATCTTTAGCTCTTATAATCCTCAATCCAGAGCTTGATTTGTAACATTTAATTGAAAAGGTGATCTTACATGGGTTGCCTCTGCTTCAAAAAATTTCAAACTCATGCTTGTTATTCTTTGGTTTACTTAGCATTTATGAGTGGTCTGCATCCTTATGTGAAATTTGAACTTTTGAATACTCATTTGTTGCCAATAATATGCATTAGTTGAGGCAAGATCTGGTGAGACATTTTCTCTTATTCCCTTTGTTGTTCATTCTCTTTTCTTTCTTGGATAATAAGTTTATTGATGTTTCCCCTTGTATTCTCGCAGGTGTGGTTATTCACAATCTGCTGACCTGATCTCTTCTGATGAAACTTTTGATGGGATTCTTGGATTCGGGAAATCAAACTCATCCATACTTTCCCAGTTGGCTTCATCTGGAAAAGTGAAGAAAATGTTTGCTCACTGCTTAGATGGTGTGAATGGTGGTGGTATTTTTGCCATTGGGAATGTTGTGCAACCAGAAGTGAACATGACTCCTTTGGTAACTAACAAGTATGTACATTTTCCCAAAAGATTATAAAGCTTTTGATTTGTTTACTGCTCTTTTGTTAATTGCAATATTTCTCTCTGAACTAGTTGTCAGAGTCTTGCGTGCAGGATGCTGTTATTGAAGTTGACGACTTTAAATTGTTGATTACCTTTCTTTTTGAAATATTGGAAGATAGCAAAAACCATCATGGTTTCACTTGTCACAGTTTCTTATCCACCTAACACCCATTTTCAGAATGGAAGAATGACTAAAGTAGACATTGCGGCATTTTTTGTTTAAGAGAGAATGGGAAGTGAACGGAATTCCGTTTCCGTTCTTTGGGGCATTCAAGCCTTCTTGATCTTTTTCTTGAGTAAAACCACGACCTGGCTTGCCAGGACTTTTAGAACTGCTTTTCACTAATCTTCTCAAGCAAAAGTAAAAGCCAGTTACAAAATGAGATTAGCTTACTAATCTCCACTCTAAGGAATACCTCCTATTACTTAGATGAGCCAGAGCAGATACAACACTGCCCATTAAGTTATCACCCCTAGATAACTTAGACTTTGCTAAGCGGATACCACACCGCTCACTAAATCAACTAGCTCCTAGATGATTTAGACTTTGACTAGGCAAATACAACACTGCCCACTATACTAATCCTAACCGATTATATAGACTTTAGAGTAAGAAGCTAAGTTACCCTTAACTTAGCTCTTACAATGATTCACACAAGTTTGAAGCGTTTCTTTCACAAGTGAAACGAATCCTACAATATAAGCACTATTACAAGCAAACAAAGTAACAACTGGTACAGGAATCACTTGAAGCAATCACTACTAAAAACACAGTGAATACCGACCTAAAAATTTCCGACCTCAAATGGAGGTCGGTAATTTCCGACCTCCGGAGGTCGGTAATTTCCGACCTCCGGAGGTCGGTATTTACAAGTAGTCGGTTTTTATTCAAAATAAAGAGGGAAAACCAAATTCCGACCTCCGGAGGTCGGAATTTTTTCTCAATTAAATATTTCATAATACCGACTTCCGAATGTCGGTAAAAATTAAATAGTATGTAATTAAAATACCGACCTCATGAGGTCGGTATTTTTATTTCGACTATTAATTAAAGCGACATCCAGAGGTCGGTATTTTTATTTCATCTAATTACTTTTAAAAGCGACATCCGGAGGTCGGTTTGCGGTTTCCGGGTAAACCAAATTCCGACCTCAAGAAGTCGGAATTTTTCCCAGAAAATGAATTACAATAAAAACCGACCTCTTGATGTCGGTATTATTTTCTCTTTTGATTTAATTTTTTTTAAATTGTTTTCCGGAGGACTATTTTGTGTTCTTAAAATTTAATGTGATATATATATATATATATATATATATATATATGTTTAATTAATAAAATCAACCTCAAGAGGTGAGTTTATATTAAAATAATTATCTATATATATATGTATGTGTGTGTGTGTATATATATATATATAATTTCACGACACATCAACAAAAGTTTAATTTAATAAATTTACATATATATATATATATATATGTAAATTTATTAAATTAAACTTTTGTTGATGTGTAGTTAAATTTATATATATATATATATATATATATACATACATATATGTATATATATGTATGTATACATATACATATATTATATGTTGATGTGTAGTTAAATTATATATGTTTAATTAATAAAATCAACCTCAAGAGGTGAGTTTATATTAAAATAATTATATATATAGTTGTATACATATATATGTATATGTATACATCTATATATATATACATCTATATATATATACATCTATATATATATGTAAATTTATTAAATTACATATATATATATATATATATATATATATATATACACATATTAAAATAATTATGTATATATATATGTGTGTGTGTATATATATATATATATATATATATATATATATAAATTTATTAAATTAAACTTCTGTTGATATGTAGTTAAATAATATATATATATATATATAGAGAGAGAGAGATGTATGTATATATATATATATATATATATATATATATGTATATCATATATATAGATGTATACATATATATATATATACATATATGTATACATCTATATATATGATATATATATATATACACATACATCTCTCTCTCTCTATATATATATATTATTTAACTACATATCAACAGAAGTTTAATTTAATAAATTTATATATATATATATATATATATATATATATATATATATATATATATATATATATATATATATAGATATGTAATTTAATAAATTAAACTTTTGTTGAAGTGTAGTTAAATTTTATATATATATATATATATATATATATATGTAAATTTATTAAATTACATATATATACATATGTAATTTAATAAATTAAACTTCTGTTGATGTGTAGTTAAATTTTATATATATATAATTTATATGTTTAATTAATAAAATCAACCTCAAGAGGTGAGTTTATATTAATATATATATATATATATATATATATATGTTTAATTAATAAAATCAACCTCAAGAGGTGAGTTTATATATACATATATATATATATTTAAATTTATTAAATTAAACTTCTGTTGATATGTAGTTATATATATACATATATGTATATATATATGTATACATATATACATATATATATATATATACATATATATTTAAATTTATTAAATTAAACTTCTGTTGATATGTAGTTATATATATACATATATGTATATATATATGTATACATATATACATATATATTTAAATTTATTAAATTAAACTTCTGTTGATATGTAATTAAATTATATATATATATATATATATATATAATATGCGTTTAAATTAATAATAAGATGTAAATAAATAAGAGTAAGAATTTAGATTTAAACAAAAGAGGATAGCTTCTGTCAAGATGATGTAAGCTGCGGTTGTAAAATTTGTTGTAAAATCCTACTCAGTACTCCCTCTTCCTGTTCCGTTATCTAGTATTAGTAGTTTTTTGTTGCTGAATCCATGTAATTTCTCCCAAAATTACTCTTTTTTTTTTTTTTTTTTACTGTTCATCTCTTTACCTTACTCCTTTCATCTCTTTTCTTTACCCATTTTCTTAGCACCTGCTTCTTTAACCACACCCTGGGATTCACAGTCCTTTTGGTTTTCTGACCATGGCGGACTTTCAACATCCCTAGGTATTTACAGGTTAATCTATCGGGGTTACTAAGAGGATAGAGAACTAACCATTTACTAAGAATAAATCAAAGAGTGAACATGTTAACGAAAATCATAATAGCATATCATAATAATATGAACATCATATCATATATACACACATAATAACATACACAATAATAACATAGTACATACACTTAGGGAGAAGATTACTAGGATCTAGAAAACAGATAACTACTTACATGATAATGGTCAGAATGAGGTTTCCCTTTCGGGAGTCCCCGAAGTGACCTTGCAGGTACTTGTAGGAAAATAAACACTCACACTCTTTGTACAAACACAACAAACACTTACTCACTTTTTATTTTGAAAGGGAAGGGGAATATGTAAACTATTACTTAGAAATATTAAGCTTTTGCTCTCTGCTCTGCACTTCGCTCTATCTCTTTTCTTGTAATATGGTTCTATTTATAGAAGTCCATCCGGATTTGAAATTCGGATTTCAATTTCTAAAAACTTTCTTCACCTGCCGGGTGCTCTTTGGGCCCCATCGTCACATGACTTTGTGAAACCTTTGTTGAAATTGAGTGTCTTCTTTGTCTTCTTGTGATAGTGGAGTGGTGTCCTTCTTTTGTCTTCTTGTGATAGTGGAGAAGTGGACATGTAGTGGAGTTTCTTTATCATAATGACTTGTAGTGGAGTCTTGTAGTGGAGTCTTGTAGTTGATGAAGGCTTGTGATGTCACTGCTTACCTATTTGTAGTGGAGTCTTGTAGTTGATGAAGGCTTGTGATGTCACTGCTTACCTATTTTTTTTTTTTTTGTCTTCTTGTGTTGATGTTATTGCTACGTATTTCTCTAGGTATCCAGGTTGTGTAGTGTTACAGAATCAAAACTCATCCCTGAATCATTGTCGTCATTTGGATCATAATGTTGATTAAACTGGTCTGATAAATTATTTTCGTCACTGCTACTCTCGTGGTCAGAATTTGCTGGATCTGGCTTTGGATTTTCTCGTATGATTTTTTCTTGTACTTCTTTAGTCTTTTCTGTGAGAAATTTGTAAAGGGAACTTTTTATTATTTTTTCTATCCTTTTATTTTTTTTTCTTTTTTGGAGGAATCCTTTTGTCCTTTTACTTGTCTCTGCCATTGTATTGAAGCTTGCCGGCAGAATTCTTACACTTTTTGGTAAAGTGTCAACCATCAACGGATTTGATGAGTCTTTACCCGCTACCGTTTGAACGGGACTAGCTGTACCTTTAGCTGGTACAATAGCTTTTTCTACATTCGTTGGGGAATGTACACCCGTCTTATCCATTTTGTGGGGAGATGGAGAACTCTTATTTTGATCGGTATTTCCAAGTAAAAATCTTATCCTCTCTTGTAATGAGTGGATATGTTGTGTCATTTTCCCTTTTTCTGTTTCTAGTCTTTCGATTGTCTGATTTAGCCTTTTGAATCCTTCCGTCATTGAGGAACAATGATCGCAGAAAATGATTCTGTTTGTGTCTTTCTGAATATTGTATTGCAAAACGGTCTTGAAATTTGTCTCAAAGCTGGACTGATGAAATAATTAGGCCCGAGAGTTCCTCTAGCATAGTCTAGTGCTTCATTCAAATCATTGAATCCCTTAAAGAGTGGGGTAGGGAAGTCTTTAATTGAATCTACTACTTCTATCCATGTCTGGAACACGCCCTGTAATTTTCCTTGGATTACTACATAAAATCTGAATTTTTTGTCTTCATTTTTGTCTGTAAAATAATGGCTTAATGAATTTACTACGGACACGAAATAACTGTTGTCTCGAGGAATCTTGTTGTATGCTATCCATAGGTTGTCTATTAAGCATCTTTGAGGTCTATCTATCTTCGTTTCTGGCTTCACCCTGAAACTTAGATTGGATGGAGGATAGAAAATTAAATTTTGTTTTCCAAAATATATTCTTTCCATGCTCGTTGTATTTTGTCTTGTTTGTGGTTGAAATGAAGTATTTCCTAAGAGAGTCTGCAACAAGTCTTTGTCTTTTTGCCCACTTGAATTTGAACTAGATGCTCCGTCTTTATCTGTACTCATGCTGAAAACAAACAGTTAGTTTTCATAAGTCTGCTTAGTTGATCTGCTAAAGAATTATCTTTCCCCTTTATATGCTCTAAAGATATATTGTATATTGATGTAGCGTCTAAAAAATTTAACCATCTTCTTTTACTACTATTTTTTCCTTCTATTTTTTGGTGAAATTTTACAATAGCCTCGCAATCCGTTCTTACCAGAATTTCTTGTTTATTAATAATGTATAACTTAAAACTATTTAATCCGTATATAACTGCCAAAATTTCTGCATCTATGCTACTCATATTTCCCTTTTCTTTGTATTTTCCGCTGTGATAAGCGCAAATTTTTTCGTCTTTTTTATCTCCATATTTATTGTTTTTTGTTTTCAAAACTGCTCCCCACCCTTCGAGACTTCCGTCTGTTTCTACTATTGGGTAATCTGTTTCTAGTGGGAGGGCTAAATCTGGTATATCTTTAACCATTTGTTTGAGTTTTTGTACTAGTTTTATGTCTTCTACATTAAATGTCTTTTGTCCATGACTTCCTGTTTTAGAGTATAGGGGTCCTGCTACTTTCCCTAGATCTTTGATGAAACTCCGTGCATAATTTAGTATTCCTAGAAATTTTTGCAAGTCTTTAGTATTGTCTAATTTATCAGGCATATCTAGGACCTTTTTTGCTATATGGGGTTGTAGTTTTATCTTTCCATTTCCAATTTCTACCCCTAGGAATTTTATAAGAGTCTTACATAATTCCATTTTCTTTTTGCTAATTATAATTCCATTGTCTACGAATAGTTTAAATACCGTTTGCAAATGTCCTAGATGTTCATTTGTATTATTACTAAAAACTAAAATATCGTCTACATAAACTAAAATAAAGTTTTTATAGTCTCTAAATATATTATCCATCTTTCTTTGAAAAATTGGAGGGGCTGTTTTTAAACCGAAGGGCATTACCAACCATTCGAAATGTCCTTCTGGGCAGGTAAAGGCTGTCCATTCTATGCTATCTTCATGCATTTTGACTTGCCAATATCCGGACTTACAGTCAAACTTACTAAAAAATTTTCTTCCTTGTATTCGATTTATTAGTTCTGATTTGTCTGGCAATTTATATCCATCCATTCTAGTATTGTCATTAAGTCTTTTATAGTTTATTACCATCCTAGCTTTTCCTCTTAGTATTTCATTGTGATTTCTTACCATAAATGCGGCTGACCTATGTTTTGAAGTTGACCTTCTTATTACCCCTAGATTTAATAATTCTTTTATTTGATCTTCAAATTCCCTCAGGTCTTCATTCGTGGATTCTATTGAAGCAGTTTTAACCGTATATTCTGGGTTAATAATATCAAGTCTGCAGGTTATATGATTGGCTTCCCAGTGCTTCAGGGGTCTTTCTCCAATTATTTCTAGTTTATCTAAGATAGAAATTACTTCGTCTAGGTCTTTCTGGTTTTTTATAACTCCTATATGTTGTAATCCTTTCTTAAAATTATAAAGTTCAGTATTTATTTCTATTAAATTATAGTTTTTCTCTATTTGTATATCAGATAAACTTAATTCTAATAATTCAATTTCTTTAATGTCTTCCTCTTCTGTACTAACATGTAATTTAGTACAATTACATTCTTTCCCTTTATTACATTTTGATGTATTTGTATTATCAGTATTCTTAACATACCTTGATTTTGTAGGAACTGGTTCTGTTGTTATGGAGGTTTGAGTCATATTTTTAGAAAATATTACTCCATCTCTAGTGAGAAGACAACTTCCGTTATTATGTAATAAGAAATCTAAGCCTAAAACAAAGTCTATCCTAATATTTAAATCTCTAACCCATATTTTTTCTAGTTTATAAGTAGGTTTATAGAAATCTGCACATGTGTTTAAAAAACTTATTTGAGCATTACTAACATAATGTTTGTATATATTTGAAGATCCGTCCATTTGCATGGCGCTTTGTGGTTCGGAAAATTCCTTTATTATTTCTATAGGCAGGATATTTCTATTTATTATACTCTTTGTACACCCTGAGTCTACTAGAGCTAAAGTTTCTATTTCATAGTTTTGAATTCTTATTCTCGTTAATATTTTGATAGTATTGATCTTTTTGTCTTCATTACAAATTAATCCTTCAAACGATTTGTATTCCTCTTTTTCATTTAAGAGCTCAATTCCTTCCTTTTCTTCTACCTCTTCTTCTACTTTTTCTTTTCCCTTTTCTAATTTATTCATTCTGTCTTCTAAACTATCAATCCTTTTTTCTAGGGACATTAATGTTTTTTCTTTTATGCTTATGGTCTGGTCTATAACTTTAATGTTAAATATTTTATTGATGCACATGAGGCATCCTTCTATATAGCAATTCGTACATTTAGCTCTTCTGTCTTTACTGGGATATCCTGTACAATTAAAACATTTTTGGCTATCTAGACCTTTCCCTTTTAAAAATTGGTGATCACAATGTAGATTGACAAATGTAAAATCCTTGATGTCCAATTTTTCTAATCCTATCTCATTTATTAAAGTTTCTTCTTCTGAATCAGATGAGTCGTGTTGTCTTCCTTCTAAAGCATCTATACTTATTACTGAATATATACTTTCATTATCTGACATGTATTCATCTACATTTATCAGGGTTTCTTGGAAATCTTCTATGAGTTGGGAGTTTCTCGTTCTACTATTATTTCTTCCTGGACAAGTGTTAGCAAGATGTTCTTCACTTCCGCATGTAAAACAAGATAGTCTATTTTTATAGATTCTATTATTATTATGTTTTCTTACATGTCTATCTTTATTTAGGTAAGGCTTTTTTGCCGTAGATTTTCGTAGATAATATTTTTTCCTTGGTCTGTAGTCTTGGTTATTTTGATATTTTCTTCTATATTTCTTATTTGGTGTACCTTGATCATAGCTTTGTGTTGTATATATATTCTTACAAAAACCAGTCTCATTTTGCTTTAATTGTTTTTGTATTTGTATATTTGTACACTTTTCCTGTAATATTTCCATAACATGCTGTATTTTATGTCCGATAGACCAATTAACATTTGGATTTTGCATAACTCCTTCTCTTTTGCTCCATCTTTCTTCTATTTCTCTTCCTAATGCTCCAGGGAGTTTATTAAAAAGCTTTTTTCCTAAGCTTTGATCAAACGCATTGCCGCTTATAGCGCATAAATAAAAATAATCCTTTAGAAAGTTTTTGATATGGCTCCAATTTGTAATGCTAAGTTGTTCTAGTTTTATTAATTATTCTTTTGCAATACTACCAATCCACTATTAGGGTCTTCTCCTGTTATTAGGCTGTGTATTTTATTAGTGAAATTATATGGATTTGGTCCCATATTTACTAGTTCTTGGAATTCTTGAGGGTAGGTTACCTTGTATGCTTCCCACATTCCTTTGATTGATTCTCCTAAAAAGGTTTCCATGTATCTATACATAGTTTCTGCATCTGTCTCACTATAATGATGTATGTAATCTGCTACTACTATTCCTTTCCATACATCTATTACTGAGTTCCATAATTGAGGATCATGAGCTGCTATGTTTAGTATCTTACCTCTATCTCCTCCATCTTGAAGCTTGATAGGGGCTTCTATTGGCATTCTTATTCCTATTGGTCTAACCATTTCTGGTTCTGTTGCCGGGTCTTGCCTATATACCCGATGACGTGGTAAGTTTCCTATAGTATATTCTACTGGTGTTATGGGGGTTGTCTTTTGAAAAGGACTTGAACTAGAAGAAGCGGTTTCCATGAATTCTTTTAGACTGCGTGTTGTCTCATCATCACTTTCTTCTTGGGTGTTTTCTTTTTGTCTATACCCATAATTATCTATTCTGAATTTGCATTCTTTAAAATGTGTTTCTACTATAGAGATATCTATTTTTCCCATTTTACAACCTTTACACTTAAACAAACTTGTTTTATTTTCTTTATGTAATTCTTTAGCTTGTGCTATTGATAAGTCTACTTCGTAGTCTTCTTCATTTATATTTTGAATATTCATACCTTCCATATTAATGGTTGATTCATTATCTTCTAAGTCTTCCTCTATTTCTTTTTGATCTGTATATTTATAATCAATGAATCTAATTGATGTCTCTCCTTTAATATTAGTGTATGTGAGGTGGTCGTTTGGTCGTAATACTTCTTTTTTGCAGAAATTTTCTAAATTCCATTCTCTACCAGCATATTCTTCTGAATTTATTTTTAAAGGGTTCATTAACTTGATTCCTTTATTTCCCATTATACCTACTGCATCGTCTATCTTTATTTTAAACTTTGAACTGCTGTTGGTGGCTAATTTTCCTATAAAGCCAACACAAACTAAAAGATTATTTACACAGTTCATTTCTTCATACCCTTTGGTCTGTATGCCTATTTTTATGTACTTACCAAATTCTTTTGAATTTATCATAAAATCTGGACTACAGTAAAATATTCCTCCATTGTTACTCATGTCTACTTCGGTTAAACCTATTATTGATCTTTTAGATTCTGACCATCTGCTATCATATAAAGTAATTAGTACTTTAGTACCTAAATTTTTTCTAGTTAATCCTTTAAGCCCTATCACCACCAATCCCATGTGCATGAGATTCATTCGTCTTTTTTGTATTTCTTGCATAGATTCTTTACTAATTAAATTTATACTTTCACTATCGTTTTCTGACACGCTTAACTGTTCTTCTCTATAATGTCTGTATAGATGTGCTGTTGATGAGAAAAAACCTGTATTATAGAGGACTTGTGGATTTAGCATTTTTAATTTATTTTGTTTGAAAATTTCTATGTCTCTATCTACATCTATTAATTCATCCAGCTGGTGACTACTACTAGGCTTAGATGAGTTATTCATAATTCGAGCTAACATATTGTTTCCTAGTCGATCTTGAGAGAAACTGGCCCTTTGTCTTTCTTGGGAATTTCTATTCCTGTTTGAAAAAAGGTCCATGTTTTGTCTTTTCTTTTAGGTTTATCCTCTTGAGGAGTTAATTCCACTCTCTTGAGCTGTTCTATTAAGTGTTGTATATCGTTTTCTTGCTTACCTTTTTTAGTAGGGGTTTTATTTTCCAATAAAATATCTAATTTTTTATTTATTTCTTTTATTTGGTCTTCTAGGTTTTTATTTAATTCTAATAAAGCAAATATTATCAAATTGTTTTGTTTTACGCTTATAGAATCTGTTTTTCCTGGTGGAACGTAATCTGATAAACCTTCAGGGTTAGCTTGAAATTGTGCTGTTTTTCTAAGGACTTCTTGGTAAAAGAGGTTGTTCATGAAAGGGTTAAGTCTTTAAGTTTACTTAGTTCTTTCTTAATTTCTTTTGTCTCTTTATAAAGGTTTTCTATCTGGCTATTTAGTATTTCTAAAGGATTGTTATCAGTTATCTTATTTACTACTATGTTTTGTACCTTGGAAATTATATCTAGTTGCTGATTTTTTAGAAAGTCAAAATTTTGTTCTATTTTTTCTAATGATTTGTTTTGTCTTTGTTGCAAGGTTTCTATGGTTTCTATTATCTTTAGAAATCTATCGTCTTTGGACTGACTGTGTTCTGCTAAATTTATTATTAGATCTGTAACCGTATTTAAATGTTGATTCTCGCTATGTAAAATATGGTCTCCTTCTGCGAAATTACACTTAAGTAGTGATCCAAATTTTAGTCTTCGATACTTCTTTTCTGAAACTATTTCTAAATCTAAGTATTCTAATCTCTTAATACTTCCTATTATGCTAAATATAGAGTTCTGTTTTTGCAATCTTGTGTTTCTATTCTAATTTCTTTTATGTAGTGATAAACTCTTGCTCCTATAGTAGGTATTTGTAAATCTATTTGTCTTATTTCTTGATGTATAGAAGATATTTGATTTGGTGTTAATAAATCTGAAAATAACCTTAGTTGCTCTGTATATAGTCGTCTTTGTTCTAATAGAAAATCGTATATGTCTATATAGTTCTGTCTTATTTTTAATAGATACCAATGATATTCCTGGTCAATTATGATCTGTTTTTCGTATGGCCTAAATTTTTTCTTATATAGTCTAGATGACATATACTTAAACTAGAATGAGTACTACGTTGTTTAACCTAAGAGAAAATTTAAATTACTAATATGATTTCTTTGAACTTCTATACGTCTATTTGCGTGTTAGATGTTACTATCTATACTATGTAATTCCCACTTTAAAGCACTTAATAACTCTGGGTTGACTAGGGTTGGTCGGTTCGAAGAATATAAACCCCCGTGGTTACAAAGTCTGTCTGTTAGGTCTTTAGTTTCTAATATTTCTAGATATAAACTTAAACCCTCTTTAATCTTAAGCCAGTCAGCTTTAGTCTGTAATTCTCTATATAGATACCAATAATATAATCTTAATTGGTTAGCAAAAGGGTGTCTTTTCATATATTATCTTAAATTGTGTTCCCAAAAATCTTCTCGCTCTGATACCAATATAATATGCGTTTAAATTAATAATAAGATGTAAATAAATAAGAGTAAGAATTTAGATTTAAACAAAAGAGGATAGCTTCTGTCAAGATGATGTACTTAAACTCTTTATATAATTATAAACATATTATGTCATATATACACACATAATAACATACACAATAATAACATAGTACATACACTTAGGGAGAAGATTACTAGGATCTAGAAAACAGATAACTACTTACATGATAATGGTCGGAATGAGGTTTCCCTTTCGGGAGTCCCCGAAGTGACCTTGCAGGTACTTGTAGGAAAATAAACACTCACACTCTTTGTACAAACACAACAAACACTTACTCACTTTTTATTTTGAAAGGGAAGGGGAATATGTAAACTATTACTTAGAAATATTAAGCTTTTGCTCTCTGCTCTGCACTTCGCTCTATCTCTTTTCTTGTAATATGGTTCTATTTATAGAAGTCCATCCGGATTTGAAATTCGGATTTCAATTTCTAAAAACTTTCTTCACCTGCCGGGTGCTCTTTGGGACCCATCGTCACATGGCTTTGTGAAACCTTTGTTGAAATTGAGTGTCCTTCTTTGTCTTCTTGTGATAGTGGAGAAAAACTATAATTTAATAGAAATAAATACTGAACTTTATAATTTTAAGAAAGGATTACAACATATAAGAGTTATAAAAAACCAGAAAGACCTAGACGAAGTAATTTCTATCTTAGATAAACTAGAAATAATTGGAGAAAGACCCCTGAAGCACTGGGAAGCCAATCATATAACCTGCAGACTTGATATTATTAACCCAGAATATACGGTTAAAACTGCTTCAATAGAATCCACGAATGAAGACCTGAGGGAATTTGAAGATCAAATAAAAGAATTATTAAATCTAGGGGTAATAAGAAGGTCAACTTCAAAACATAGGTCAGCCGCATTTATGGTAAGAAATCACAATGAAATACTAAGAGGAAAAGCTAGGATGGTAATAAACTATAAAAGACTTAATGACAATACTAGAATGGATGGATATAAATTGCCAGACAAATCAGAACTAATAAATCGAATACAAGGAAGAAATTTTTTTAGTAAGTTTGACTGTAAGTCCGGATATTGGCAAGTCAAAATGCATGAAGATAGCATAGAATGGACAGCCTTTACCTGCCCAGAAGGACATTTCGAATGGTTGGTAATGCCCTTCGATTTAAAAACAGCCTCTCCAATTTTTCAAAGAAAGATGGATAATATATTTAGAGACTATAAAAACTTTATTTTAGTTTATGTAGACGATATTTTAGTTTTTAGTAATAATACAAATGAACATCTAGGACATTTGCAAACGGTATTTAAACTATTCGTAGACAATGGAATTATAATTAGCAAAAAGAAAATGGAATTATGTAAGACTCTTATAAAATTCCTAGGGGTAGAAATTGGAAATGGAAAGATAAAACTACAACCCCATATAGCAAAAAAGGTCCTAGATATGCCTGATAAATTAGACAATACTAAAGACTTGCAAAAATTTCTAGGAATACTAAATTATGCACGGAGTTTCATCAAAGATCTAGGGAAAGTAGCAGGACCCCTATACTCTAAAACAGGAAGTCATGGACAAAAGACATTTAATGTAGAAGACATAAAACTAGTACAAAAACTCAAACAAATGGTTAAAGATATACCAGATTTAGCCCTCCCACTAGAAACAGATTACCCAATAGTAGAAACAGACGGAAGTCTCGAAGGGTGGGGAGCAGTTTTGAAAACAAAAAACAATAAATATGGAGATAAAAAAGACGAAAAAATTTGCGCTTATCACAGCGGAAAATACAAAGAAAAGGGAAATATGAGTAGCATAGATGCAGAAATTTTGGCAGTTATATACGGATTAAATAGTTTTAAGTTATACATTATTAATAAACAAGAAATTCTGGTAAGAACGGATTGCGAGGCTATTGTAAAATTTCACCAAAAAATAGAAGGAAAAAATAGTAGTAAAAGAAGATGGTTAAATTTTTTAGACGCTACATCAATATACAATATATCTTTAGAGCATATAAAGGGGAAAGATAATTCTTTAGCAGATCAACTAAGCAGACTTATGAAAACTAACTGTTTGTTTTCAGCATGAGTACAGATAAAGACGGAGCATCTAGTTCAAATTCAAGTGGGCAAAAAGACAAAGACTTGTTGCAGACTCTCTTAGGAAATACTTCATTTCAACCACAAACAAGACAAAATACAACGAGCATGGAAAGAATATATTTTGGAAAACAAAATTTAATTTTCTATCCTCCATCCAATCTAAGTTTCAGGGTGAAGCCAGAAACGAAGATAGATAGACCTCAAAGATGCTTAATAGACAACCTATGGATAGCATACAACAAGATTCCTCGAGACAACAGTTATTTCGTGTCCGTAGTAAATTCATTAAGCCATTATTTTACAGACAAAAATGAAGACAAAAAATTCAGATTTTATGTAGTAATCCAAGGAAAATTACAGGGCGTGTTCCAGACATGGATAGAAGTAGTAGATTCAATTAAAGACTTCCCTACCCCACTCTTTAAGGGATTCAATGATTTGAATGAAGCACTAGACTATGCTAGAGGAACTCTCGGGCCTAATTATTTCATCAGTCCAGCTTTGAGACAAATTTCAAGACCGTCTTTGCAATACAATATTCAGAAAGACACAAACAGAATCATTTTCTGCGATCATTGTTCCTCAATGACGGAAGGATTCAAAAGGCTAAATCAGACAATCGAAAGACTAGAAACAGAAAAAGGGAAAATGACACAACATATCCACTCATTACAAGAGAGGATAAGATTTTTACTTGGAAATACCGATCAAAATAAGAGTTCTCCATCTCCCCACAAAATGGATAAGACGGGTGTACATTCCCCAACGAATGTAGAAAAAGCTATTGTACCAGCTAAAGGTACAGCTAGTCCCGTTCAAACGGTAGCGGGTAAAGACTCATCAAATCCGTTGATGGTTGACACTTTACCAAAAAGTGTAAGAATTCTGCCGGCAAGCTTCAATACAATGGCAGAGACAAGTAAAAGGACAAAAGGATTCCTCCAAAAAAGAAAAAAAAATAAAAGGATAGAAAAAATAATAAAAAGTTCCCTTTACAAATTTCTCACAGAAAAGACTAAAGAAGTACAAGAAAAAATCATACGAGAAAATCCAAAGCCAGATCCAGCAAATTCTGACCACGAGAGTAGCAGTGACGAAAATAATTTATCAGACCAGTTTAATCAACATTATGATCCAAATGACGACAATGATTCAGGGATGAGTTTTGATTCTGTAACACTACACAACCTGGATACCTAGAGAAATACGTAGCAATAACATCAACACAAGAAGACAAAATAAAAATAAAATAGGTAAGCAGTGACATCACAAGCCTTCATCAACTACAAGACTCCACTACAAATAGGTAAGCAGTGACATCACAAGCCTTCATCAACTACAAGACTCCACTACAAGACTCCACTACAAGTCCATTATGATAAAGAAACTCCACTACATGTCCACTACTCCACTATCACAAGAAGACAAAAGAAGGACACCACTCCACTATCACAAGAAGACAAAGAAGGACACTCAATTTCAACAAAGGTTTCACAAGGCCATGTGACGATGGGTCCCAAAGAGCACCCGGCAGGTGAAGAAAGTTTTTAGAAATTGAAATCCGAATTTCAAATCCGGATGGACTTCTATAAATAGAACCATATTACAAGAAAAGAGATAGAGCGAAGTGCAGAGCAGAGAGCAAAAGCTTAAATATTTCTAAGTAATAGTTTACATATTCCCCTTCCCTTTCAAAATAAAAAGTGAGTAAGTGTTTGTTGTGTTGTACAAAGAGTGTGAGTGTTTATTTTCCTACAAGTACCTGCAAGGTCACTTCGGGGACTCCCGAAAGGGAAACCTCATTCCGACCATTATCATGTAAGTAGTTATCTGTTTTCTAGATCCTAGTAATCTTCTCCCTAAGTGTATGTACTATGTTATTATTGTGTATGTTATTATGTGTGTATATATGATATGATGTTCATATTATTATGATATGCTATTATGATTTTCGTTAACATGTTCACTCTTTGATTTATTCTTAGTAAATGGTTAGTTCTCTATCCTCTTAGTAACCCCGATAGATTAACCTGTAAATACCTAGGGATGTTGAAAGTCCGCCATGGTCAGAAAACCAAAAGGACTGTGAATCCCAGGGTGTGGTTAAAGAAGCAGGTGCTAAGAAAATGGGTAAAGAAAAGAGATGAAAGGAGTAAGGTAAATAGATGAACAGTAAAAAAAAAAAAAAAGTTGATAAGATTAGGAAAAACATTGTTCTTGGCCTCTTATTGTTTCAAAAATCACAAGAAGACATTCTTGGAAAATGATTTTGAATTTTTTAGCGTAAATTTTAAGCGAAAAATAAGAAAGTTAAAAGGACAATTAATGAGGAAAAGGTAAAAATTAGTTATTACTGGGAAAAAAGGAGCAATAAAGGGAGGCCAATTTAGAAAAATTAACAAAGACACTTTTTAATTTTCTTTGTAGAGAACATAAAGTGAAACAAATGAGGAAAATCCAAAAATATTAGGCAAAACATAGTACTTGACCGGCGAGATATGTCACATTATCTCTTTATAGACCTGAATTATATAATATATGCTTTAGAAATGATTTATTCATAATTCAGACATTGTTTAAAATTAAGAATTTATAAATTCAAAACTTTAGCTTGATTTATCTCTATCTCCCTTATTAAAGAAATGGACTTTGAGTCTTATTTAACCTCATAAGTTAATTTATTCAAGATGTGAGGATCGTTTATAATTATATAAAGAGTTTAAGTGCATTCTCAACGTTAAGTAAATAATTAATTGGTAATTTACAAATACCTACTATAAGGTTATTTGCTTTAAATAATATATATATATATAGAGAGAGATGTATGTATATATATATATATATATATATATATATAGATGTATACATATGTATATGTAGATGTATACATATATATAGATGTATACATATACATATATATATGTATATGTAACATCTACATATACATATGTATACATCTATATATATGATATATATATACATATATGTATACATCTATATATATGATATACATATATATATATATACATACATCTCTCTCTCTATATATATATATATATTATTTAACTACATATCAACAGAAGTTTAATTTAATAAATTTATATATATATATATATATATATATATATATATATATAGATATGTAATTTAATAAATTAAACTTTTGTTGAAGTGTAGTTAAATTTTATATATATATATATATATATATATATATATATATATATATATATATATATATATATATATATATGTAAATTTATTAAATTACATATATATACATATGTAATTTAATAAATTAAACTTCTGTTGATGTGTAGTTAATTTTTATATATATATAATTTATATGTTTAATTAATAAAATCAACCTCAAAGAGGTGAGTTTATATTAAAATAATTATATATATATATATATATATATATATATATATATATATATATAATGTTTAATTAATAAAATCAACCTCAAGAGGTGAGTTTATATATACATATATATATATTTAAATTTATTAAATTAAACTTCTGTTGATATGTAGCTATATATATACATATATGTATATATATATGTATACATATATACATATATATATATATACATATATATGTATACATATATACATACATATATATACATATATATTTAAATTTATTAAATTAAACTTCTGTTGATATGTAGTTATATATATACATATATGTATATATATATGTATACATATATACATATATATATATATACATATATATTTAAATTTATTAAATTAAACTTCTGTTGATATGTAATTAAATTATATATATATAAAATCAACCTTTAGAGGTGAATTTATAGTAAAATTAATTAATAAATACCAACCTAAAGAGGTCGATATATTAAATTATTATTTATTTAAATAATATCGACTTCATGATGCCAGTATTTATTAAATATTTTTAAATATAGATAATTATTTTAAAAAATATCAACATCCCGAGGTCGGTAAATTAAAGAATTCTCTTTAAAAAAGAATGACAATATAAGTTTTAATCCTAAACACTAACTCTCAAAAACCTAAGTTCACTTTCACTCCCCCACTTCAGATCCACCCGACCCACCCCCATCGCGCCGATCCCCACCCATCCCCGACCGGCGCCACGCCACACGGCGTCACGCCGCCTTCCCCGACCGCAGCCACCCACCTTCGCAGCAGCAGAGGACCGCAGCAGCAGAGGACGTCGCGGCAGCAGGAGGTCGCGCGCCTCATCACGACCGGCGCCGCCTCCATTCCGACCGGCGCCGCCTCCATCTCGACCAGCACCTCCATCCCCGACCTTCTTAGTGAAGGTGAATTTTTAGAACCTCCATAATAGATTACTTTTGTTTCTATTTAGTTGAAGTATCTCAAAATTAGAGTACTAATATACTTATTTTATTGATTGATTGTTAGTTAGTAAGTGAATGATTTAGGGTTTTTGATTGTTAGTTTGAATTAGGTATTATTTGATTGTTAGTTTGTGTTTGTTGATTGTGAATTGAAAATTTTAATGTTAGGGTTAGTTTGAATTAGGGTATCTTAGGATTTGTTTGAAATTCGGTATTTCTTAAGTTAATTAGTTTGATTTTGGAATTGTAAGATTAGATTGAATTAGGGTATTTAAGGAGTTGTTTGAACTTGGGTATTATTTGAGTTAGTTTGAATTATTATTGAGAATTTAGGACTAATAGTTTGAATTTGGGATTAGGAATAGCTAGCTAATTTGAATTTAGGATTTTAGTACTAGTTAGATTTTGGATTTTAGGGCTAGTTTGAATTTGTGATTTTAAGATTAGTTTGAATTTTGAATTTAGGACTAGTTTGAATTATTATTGAGATTTTAGGAATACTAATAGTTTGAATTTGGGATTTTAGCACTATAGTTTGATTTTTGAATTCTAGGAGTACTTTCAATTTGTGATTTTAAGACTAATTTGAATTTGGAATTTAGGACTAATAGTTTGAATTATATTTGATATTTTAGGACTAATTTAATAGTTTGAAGTTGGGACACTAGCTAGCTAGTTTGAATTTAGAATTTTAGGGATTTGAATTACAACTTGAATTTACTATAAATTAAACTTAATTAGGAATATGAACTTGAAATTATAACTTGAACTTGGAACTAATTAGCTTGAATATATAACTAATTAAGTTTAGAAATTATATATGAACTTGAATTGAAACTTGAACTTATTAAAACTTGAGAATATATATATAAACTAATATTCTTGGATATGAAGTTTATATTTAACTAATTTAAGAACTTTTCGTGCTAGGCAACTGAGGAAGCTCAACATGTAAAAAAGTTGATAGGACTATTTTGCTTCTTTCATCAAAGTTGGAGATAAGGTTGGTGCTTCTAAATTTCTCAAGTTCAAGTAATTGTTTTGAATAATGTGTTTGTGTCCATCTAGTATTAATACTTGGCTTTAATGCTAGTAATTATAATTGATTGTTTGTTAGTATATTATTGTTTTTGTTTGTTGGTTGTGTTATTCAATTGTTAATTTGATTTGATTATTGTTAGTTAGGTATAGATAATTGAAGATTTTTATTTTAAGGTTTTTTTAAAAAGAAATTAGACATTTTTAAATTGGGCATTGTTAGTTAGTGAAGAATTAGCATTTTTATATTTTAGAACTAGTTTAAACTTGAGAATATGTAATTTGAGGTTAAATTGAGATTTTTTTGGATTTGATTTTAGGACTAGTTAGTAAAGTGTTAATTTGAAGTTAGAAATTAGTAATTGAAGTGTTATGAGTAGAAGATGAATGTTTGAATGTCATGAACTTAATTAGAATTTGAAGTTGAACTTAGAATTTGAACGTGAACTTAGAACTTGAACTTGAACTTAGAATTTGAAGTTAAACTTAGAACTTGAACTTGAACTTGAACTTGGAACTTGAACTTGAAATTAAAACTTGAACTTAGAACTTGAACTTGAACTTGAACTTAGAATTTGAAGTTAAACTTAGAATTTGAACTTAGAACTTGAACTTAGAACTTGAACTTGAACTTAGAACTTGATCTTGAACTTGAACTTAGAACTTAGAACTTAAACTTGAACTTGAACTTAGAACTTGAACTTGAAATTAGAACTTGAACATGAATTTAGAACTTGAACTTGAACTTGAACTTAGAACTTGAACTTGAACTTGAACTTAGAATTTGAAGTTAAACTTAGAATTTGAACTTAGAACTTGATCTTGAACTTGAAATTAGAACTTAGAACTTGAACTTGAACTTAGAACTTGAACTTGAACATGAATTTAGAACTTGAACTTGAACTTAGAACTTAGAACTTGAACTTAGAACTTGAACTTGAACTTAGAATTTGAACTTAGAATTTGAACTTGAACTTAGAACTTGAACTTGAAATTAGAACTTGAACTTAGAACTTGAACTTGAACTTGAAATTAGAACTTGAACATGAATTTAGAACTTGAACTTGAATTTAGAACTTGATCTTGAACTAGAACTTAGAACTTGAACTTGAACTTAGAACTTGAACTTGAACTTAGAACTTGATCTTGAACTTGAAATTAGAACTTAGAACTTGAACTTGAACTTAGAACTTGAACTTGAAATTAGAACTTGAACATGAATTTAGAACTTGAACTTGAACTTAGAACTTAGAACTTAGAACTTGAACTTGAACTTAGAACTTGATCTTGAACTTGAACTAGAACTGAACTTAGAACTTAGAACTTAGAACTTAGATCTTGAACTTGAACTTAGAACTTAGAACTTGAACTTGAACTTGAACTTGAACTTGAACTTAGAACTTGACTTGAACTTGAACTTGAACTTGAACTTGAACTTGAACTAGAACTTAGAACTTGAACTTAGAACTTAGAACTTGAACTTGAACTTAGAACTTAGAACTTGAACTTGAACTTGAACTTGAACTTGAACTTGAACTTGAACTTGAACTTGAACTTAGAACTTGATCTTGAACTTGAACTTGAACTTGAACTAGAACTAGAACTTAGAACTTAGAACTTAGAACTTGAACTTGAACTTAGAACTTGAACTTGAAATTAGAACTTGAACTTGAACTTAGAGCTTGAACTTGAACTTGAACTTGAACTTAGAATTTGAACTTGAACTTGAACTTGAACTTGATCTTGAACTTGAACTTGAACTAAACTTAGAACTTAGAACTTAGAACTTAGAACTTAGAACTTAGAACTTGAACTTGAACTTAGAACTTGAACTTGAACTTAGAACTTGAACTTGAACTTGAACTTGAACTTGAACTTAGAACTTGAACTTGAACTTAGAACTTGATCTTGAACTTAGAACTTGATCTTGAACTTGAACTTGAACTAGAACTTAGAACTTAGAACTTAGAACTTGAACTTGAACTTAGAACTTGAACTTGAAATTAGAACTTGAACTTGAACTTAGACTTGAACTTGAACTTAGAATTTGAACTTGAACTTAGAACTTGAACTTGAAATTAGAACTTGAACTTGAACTTAGAATTTGAACTTGAACTTGAACTTGA
>NW_026020437.1:0-2557 GCF_900185275.1 Solanum verrucosum
GTTTAACATATACGAATTAGGGTTTTATAGGGCTAAGAGCTTAAAGTTTTTTAGGTTTAGCAGTTTTTGGGATTTTAAGGGTTTTTAAAGGTTAAGTGTTTCTTAGGGTTTAGGGTTTAAGGCTTAGGGTTTATATGTATTTTAGTTTTAGGGTTTATGGATTTTTAGGATTTAGGGTATAGAGATTAGGGTTTTGTAGGGGTTTTAAATAGGTTTTAGGGTTTCTTAAAGCTTAGGATTTAGGGTTATAGGTTTAGGATTTAGGGTTTAGGGTTTAAGGATTAGTGTTTTTTTAGGTTTAGGGTTTTAGGTTAACGTTTTTATCTGGGTTTTTATGGTTTAGGGCTCTGGGTAGGTTAATGTTTTTAAAGATTTTATAGGTTTATGGTTTAGGGCTAGGTTTTTTTTTGTTTTTAGGGTTTAGCATATACGATTTACGGCTTTATAGGGTTTAGATCTTAGAGTTTTTTAGATTTAGGGGTTTTTGAGTTTTGTAGTGTTAAGTGTTTCTTAAGGTTTTTTAGAGTTTAGGGTTTTGGGCTTAGGGTTTTGTTGTGTAGCTATGGTTTACAGTTTACAGATTTTTAGAATTTAGAGTTTAGAGCTTTGGGTTTTGTAGGGGTTTTAAATGGTATTTAGGGTTTTTAGGGTCGATTTTAGGGTTCATAGGATTTAGGGTTTCCAAAGGTTAAGGGGGTAGGGTTTCTTAGGGCTTTAGGTTTAGGATTTAGGGTTTTCGGAGGTGTTTTTTAAGGTTATGGGTTTTGGGTTAAGGGTTTTATCAAGGTGTTTAGGGTTTATGCTTTGGATTTTTAGTTTAATGATTTTTAGGGTTTTTAGGTTTTAGAGTTTAGGGCTTAGAATTTTTTTTATGTGTATTTTTAGGGTTTAGCATATACGTTTTATGGCTTTATAGAGTTTATATATTATAGTTTTTTAGGTTTAATGGTTTTTGGATTTTTTAGGGTTTCTAAGGGTTTAGTGTTTCTTAGTGTTTAGGGTTAGGGCTTTAATTTGTGTTTTTAGGGTTTAACATTTACGAATTAGGGTTTCATAGGGTTAAGATCTTAAAGTTTTTTAGGTTTGGCTGTTTTTGGGTTTTTAATGGTTTTTAAAGGTTGAGTGTTTCTTAGGGTTTAGGGTTTATTTGTGTATTTTAGTTTTAGGGTTTACGGTTTCTAGGATTTATGGTTTATAGATTAGGGTTTTGTAGGGGTTTTAAATGGGTTTTAGGGTTTTTTTTAGGCTTTGTAGGATTTAGGGTTATAGGTTTAGGATTTACGGTTTTAGGTTAGGGATTAGTGTTTTTTAGGTTTAGAGTTTTAGGTTAAGGATTTTATCAAGGTTTTTACGGTTTAGGGCTCTGGGTAGGTTAATGTTTTTTAGGATTTTATAGGTTTAGGGTTAGGGCTAAGGTTTTTTTGAGTTTTTATTATAGGGTTTAGAGCTTAGAGTTTGTTAGATTTAGGGGTTCTTGAGTTTTTTTAGGGTTAAATGTTTCTTAGGGTTTTTTATAATTTAGGGATTTGGGCTTAGGGTTTTGTTGTGTAGCTATGGTTTACGGTTTACTGATTTTTAGAATTTAGAGTTTAGAGCTTTGGGTTTTGTAGGGATTTTAAATGGTATTTAGGGTTTTTAGGGTTGATTTTAGGGTTTATAGGATTTATGGTTTCCTAAGGTTAAGGGTTTAGGGTTTCTTAGGGCTTTACGATTAGGAGTTAGGGATTTTGTAGCTTTTTTTTAGGTTATGGGTTTTGAGTTAAGGGTTTTATCAAGGTTTTTAGGGTTTATGGTATTGGATTTTTAGTTTAATAATTTATAGGATTTTATAGGTTTTAGAGTTTAGGGCTTAGAATTTTTTTATGTGTATTTTTAGGGTTTAGCATATACGATTTAGGGCTTTATAGGGTTTATATGTTAGAGTTTTTTAGGTTTAGCGGTTTTTGGGTTTTTAAGGTTTTTAAGGGTGAAGTCATTCTTAGTGTTTAGGGTTAAGGGCTTAGGGTTTATTTGTGTATTTTAGTTTTATGGTCTACGGATTTTTAGGACTCTGGGTTTAGAGATTATGGTTTCGAAGGCGTTTTAAATTGTTTTTAGAGTTTCTTTAAGGGTTTATAGGCTTTACGGTTTGTTATAGTTTAGGGTTTGGTGCTTTATGTTTAGGATTTAGGGTTTAGGGTTTAGGTCTTAGAAATATTTTATGTTTATGGTTTTATAGTAAGGGTTTAATCTAGGTTTAAAGGGTTTAGGGCTTTGGATTTTTAATGTTAATGCTTTTTAGAGTTTTATAGGCTTTAGAGATTAGGGCTTAGGGTTTTATTTTGTGTTTTTTAGGGTTTAACACATACGAATTAGGGTTTCATAGGGTTAAGAGCTTAAAGTTTTTTAGGTTTTATAGTTTTTGGGTTTTAAAGGTTAAGTGTTTCTTAGGGTATATGGTTTCAGTCTTAGGGTTTATTTGTGTATTTTAGTTTTGATATTTAGATTTTTTGGGATTTAGGGTTTAGAGATTTAGGGTGTTTGATTTAGGGTTTAAATTTAGGGTTTTAGGGTTTCT
>NW_026020438.1:0-19475 GCF_900185275.1 Solanum verrucosum
CACAACGACGACAACAACAACAACAGCAACAGCGTACCAAGTGTATTAAGAAAAAAACAAAGAAAACGACTGCATACAGGCTACAGCTCTACATGTTTTCCATACATTTATTAAATTTTTTAGCAGCCCACAAGCAAGTATGAGTTTTCATTGGATTCATGCATTATAAGAGCATCTATGTTTTCATTGGAAGCTGCAGATACTCATAAAACTGCAAAAAAATTCTAAACATTTTCCCAATGGCTGAGAACAACACAACAAAAAGGAATGGCCAAATAAGTGTTCAAGATGCACAAGTGTACTATGTTGGAGCACCTCTCGAGACTAATCACCTCATATAATATCCCAGTGTACTATGTTGGAGCAACCACTCATATTCGCCAGGTCAAGTTATGTGTCCATGGTTTCGACCCTGTTACTACTAAAAACCTACATTTTCATGAATTTCCTACACCACCTTTTGAAAACCCCCCTCCAAATCCAAATGCTTCTCATAAATTTCCTAACCATATGATCCCTTTACTTTATGCAACAATCCATTTCCGTGAGCCAGTGTGCTCTCTTGTAAACCAACTCTTAGGCGCCAATCATCGGAGAGTGATTGTTATTTATGATTCTCTGATGACTTGGGTGTTGGAGGATATACCAGCAATTCCAAATGCCGAGTGCTACCGTTTTAATGGTTTCTCAGCTTTCTATATGTTTTCATCCTATTGGGAAACCAAAGGAAAACCTTTCCAACCCGAAACTGAGATATTTGAGGACATTATATCAAGCGAAAACTGTGCTACCCCAGAGTTATGGGAATTGTGGAATAAATAAGGAGCCCTTGAAGGGAAAATTTGCTCTGGAGAACTTTACAATACATCCAGAGTAATAGAAGGTTCATACCTTGATTTAGTAGCCAAAGAAACTAATGGCTTAAACCTATGGGCTATTGGTCCATTCAATCCGTTGTTGTCTGAGCAGAACAAAGACTCAAACAAACAACATCAAACCTTGTATTGGCTTGATAAACAGGAAACAAATTCGGTAATCTATGTGTCTTTTGGATCAACTACTACCTTGTCTAATAAAGAAATCGAAGAGCTCGCCATCGGGTTAGAGAAAAGCATGCAAAAGTTCATTTGGGTTCTCAGAGATGCTGACAAAGGAGATGTTTTTACAGGTGAAGAAAGGAGAGCTCAGCTGCCAGAAGGATATGAAAAAAATAAAAGGAAGAGTATTTATTGAAAGAGATTGGGCACCTCAGTTGGAAATTTTGGCACATCCTTCCACAGGTGGTTTTATGAGTCATTGCGGATGGAATTCGTGCATGGAAAGCATTTCCATGGGAGTTCCTATAGCAGCCTGGCCAATGCATTCAGATCAACCAAGGAATTCGCAGCTGGTAACAAAGGTCCTGAAAACTGGCCTAACTGTGAGGCATTGGGAACATTGGGATGAATTGGTTGCATCAGAAATAGTTGAAAATGCTGTGAGAACTTTGATGGCTTCACCTGAGGGAGATGAGATGAGGAAGAGAGCATCAGAATTAAGCATTGCTGTCAAACAATCAGTCGGATGGGGAAGGTTACGGTGCAGAGATGAATTCTTTTATCGCACACATTACTCGAGAACTTTCTCATCTGAATTGACCAATTGATAGCTTAAGTGGTTCAACCTATGAGACTTTATCAATGTTCTATCACCATCTGAGTGGGTTCAGTGTCCACCCTACTGGCCCCCTTTTATGCACATCACTGCATGTATGTTTAAGTATAAAAAGCTTTTCTTTATGAGTTCCTTATATTTTCTAGTATAACTGTAAAGGTCCTCCTTTACTAGCAACTAGTTCTTTTGGCCAGTGATATAAAATATTAGAAGCTGTTTGTGTAATCTTTCAAGAACATTTTGCTTGTGACTACTGAGTGATATACTATGTCTTTAATTTTGTGACCTTGTATTTTCCATTCTGCCAGACTTCTCATGTTGGTAGGAGTATCAAATCTTGTTAAGTGTACTTTACATTATTTTCTCAACATTAATACTACTCATATTTTGCATCTAGACAAATAAGGAAGAGCTACGGTAAGCTTTCTTGAGAGATTAGATTCGAAATTGCAATTTGCTCTGTTGCAAAAGGAGTTGTAAAAGAGGGAAAATCAGAAGAGTATGATATAAGGTAGCACTGCTGGTATCTACTTTGATTCGAAGATGTTTATTTCAGATTTAGTGGTAACTGTGGAACATCTTTAATTCCTTAACCAAGTAAGATAGCTAACTATTTTTGAATCTTTTGGTTTCTTAGATGCTAAAATACATGAAATGTAAAACCATAGAGGTGAAACATATGGAATGGTAAATAAGTAACAATGATCGTGTTAGTTTTTTGGTATAAAAAGAAAATATAACTATATAGCAGAATCATGACACATTGCAGCAGCAATGAAGGTGTATGAATTTTGTTTGACATGGTAGTGTTACTTGAAATTATACGTATTTGCTTTTTACAATGATGATGATGAGGATGTAAATTCGACTGAGATCACAATGACAACCGTCTCTTATACTTTTCGTTTCTTCAAATAATATTTTTATGGAGGGTTTGCTTAGCAGCCTTTGCTGATGTTTTTTTCCTCCATCATTTTATATAAAACTCAACTGGTTGCTGTTGGTTTTATTGAGAGAAAACAAAGGAACTGATTGTGACTACTTCAAGAAATATATTATGCAGCAATATGTCAAATAAGAGAAGTTAAACTTTTTCGATATCTTTTTAGCTACAGTACATGTTGTGCATGAGACATAAACAACAAAGCTTTTTAACAGCCGGCCTGGCCTGCTAATACTAGTTGTTGGATTCATGCATTAATCATAATCCTTATAAGATCATCCATGTTTTTCACCTACATATAACTCAAGGCACTCCAGAAACTGCAGATACTCGTCAAATAGCAAAATTTCTAAAACATTTCTCAATGGCTGAGAACTACCCCATGAAAAGCGATGGCAAAAAGGGTGTTCAAGATTCACAAGTGGCTGTGGTTATGGTGCCACTTCCAGCACAAGGCCATCTCAACCAGCTACTCCATCTCTCTAGACTTATCTCCTTGTATAATATCCCAGTACACTATGTTGGAGCAACCACTCATATTCGCCAGGCTAAGTTTCCTGTCCATGGTTTCGACCCTCTCGCAGATAAAAAACTACATTTTCATGAATTCCCTACACTGCTTTTTGAAAATCCTCCTCCAAATCCAAATGCTTCCCATAAATTTCCTAACCAATTAATCCCTTCATTTTATGCAACTACCAATACTCTTAGACGCGAATCATCGGAGAGTGATTGTTATTTTTGATTCTAGGATGACTTGGGTAGTAGAGGATGTGCCAGCAATCCCAAATGCTGAGTGCTACTGTTTTAATAGTATCTCAGCTTTTCATGTGTATTCATTGTTCTGGGAAATGAAAGGAAAGCCTTTCCAAGCTGGAACTCAACTATACGAGGACATCCCCTCACTTGAAAGCTGCTGTACTAAAGAGATATGGGAATTGTGGAGGAAACAAGAATCCCTCATGGGGAAAGTTAGCTCCGGAGAACTTTATTACTCATCTTGAACCAATTGAAGATTCGGGAATTTTATTTATCTTCATAAAATAAAAGTACATCATAAGAAATATGAAAAATCGACAACTTTGCAAGAAAATAAAAGTACTTTTTTTTTTTCTGAATATAAAAACAACATAAGGAAAAACATAACAATAAAAAACACAAATAAAATAACATAATTATTTTCCCCAATCAAATGATCAAACATTAATTTTGATCTCCAAAGAAGTCTTCAACTTCCAAATGAATAATATCATCAAGGTCACCAAAATTATCATCTTTTAAAGCCAAATTTGCTTCAATATTGTCATCATATTTTTGTGAAGGCCCTGCCTCGGCATCATTTTTATAAGTCAAGTGTGACTCCACCCGAGCATTAGAAGAAGATGCACCATTTTTATTTCCTTTTATTTTCAAGGAATCTTGATAAAGCCTAACAAAATGCTCAGCTGCTCGGCATTCATTCTTCCAATGCCCTTTCATGCCACAACGATGACAATTGCCTCTTGAAGGATTGCTTTGAGAACCCATATTGTTCTCCCTTTTGTGGCGACCACCACCACGACGATTATTATATCGTCCTCTGTCATTGCCACGTCCACACACATTATTTTGGCCTTGATTTTTATTTTGTCTTCTTTCAGACTGGCCATGTGCTTCAACCTCATTTGCTTCCGGTAACGGAGCAGTTCCCGTGGGACAGGCCTCATGATTTTTCAATAAAAGAGTATTATGTTGCTCAGCCACAAGAAGGCATGAGATCAACTCAAAATACTTTTTGAATCCCCTTTCACGGTATTGCTGCTGTAATACCAAATTTGAGGCATGAAAAGTTGTGAGTCTTTTCCAACATGTCCTCATCTTTTATATCTTCCCCACATAATTTTAATTGGGAAGTAATTTATACAGTAGAATTATATTCACATATAGTTTTAAAATCTTGTAACCGCAAGTGAATCCATTCATAACGACCCATTGGCAATACCGTTGTTAAGGTGGTCATACCTTTCCTTCAAACCAGTCCACAATTCAAGTGGATCTTTCACCATAAGGTATTCAACCTTCAATCCTTCATCAGATGATGACGAAGGAAAATCATTGCCTTTGCTTTGTCCTGACTCGACGTTGTATTACCGTTGGTAATAGTGGCACCAAGACCTTTAGCGTCAAGGTGAATTTCAGCGTTGAGTACCCATGACAAGTAATTATTTCCAGAAATGTCAAGTGCCACGAACTCAAGCTTTGATAAGTTCGACATGATAAAACTATCATAGAAAATAATTAAATTAGACTAAAATAAATAGTGAGTACACAAGTAATTAACAAAACTTTTTTTTTTCAATGATAATAACATGACACATGTTATTGTATAAAGTAACATCAATTAGTAACTTAATGTGTTAGTATCAAACTTCCGAGCAATTTAAATGAAATTCTGCCTAACATATAACTTAAATAATTTCTAGAAAAATTGCTAGACAAAATTAAAATTTAACTAATTTAAAATAGCATAATTCACTTGATTTAGGAGAAATAAACTTTTTGGACTTATATATTTCCATTGTTTAACTACCAAAAATATACACACACTGTTTAACACCTAATCATTTCATAATATGTAGTATATTATATTAGAGTGATTAATAATGAGAATTAAGTATATGAATACATACCAGAAGCTTAACTTGGAAAAATCGAAATGATATTAGAGTTTCGTGCTGATAACGTTTTGTAAAACTTAAGGACAAAAGAACAATATAAAGAGGAAGAGAAGAAGACTATAAGACAAGAGGAACAATATAAACTAACATTCTTTCTTTCAAGTCTATCAACATTATTCTCAACACCACTATTTATAGGATTACATTGAGGAATACCAAAAGGTGTCATAAACATTACATTAAACCTTGAGAATTACTACCCATTAAGGAGGAAATAAATCTAGGAGTTATGGTCATCCAATTAACCATATTATCAACAACATTACTACCAATAAAGGATGAAATTAACCTAGGAGTTATGATCATCCATTTGACCACATTATCAACAACATTACTACTCATAAAGGAGGGAAATTAACCAAGGAGTTATGGTCATCCATTTAACCACCAAAATGATTTACAACAATAACTTTCTTTTTTGAAGATACAAACGTTATCTTCAGTTGAAATGTAGTTGAAAAATATATAATTTAATGTTTATTTATAGGTGCATTAGAGCATTAAGATGAGGTAATTATGTATGACTATAGCCGGTTTGGTCGATCTTTTAAAATCAGCTTATTTAAAAAAAATAAAAATTATTCGGTGTATTTTTAAAAAATACTTTTTGGAAGTATCAGTCTATTTGAATAATCAATTTGAAAAATATTTTTACTAAAATTAGAACAATTAGTATTTGACCAAAATTCTAAAAGTGTTTCGAAGGTTAAAACTACTTCGCTTCACGGAAAAACAACTTCTACTTTAGATGAAAACACATATATTTTTCCTAGAAGCTTTGATCAAACACTTCAATTCTCTAAAATATGCAGCATTAGCAACAACTACATATCAAATTTTATCTCATAAGTGGACTCTAAAGAAGGTGGTCTGTTTGCAGTTTTATACCTACGAGGTGAAGAAAGAGATATTGTTATCGATATACCTCGACTCAAGTAAAGTATATAAAAATCAAGTATCCTGAGAACTTCTTATTTCTAATAAACCCTCGGCTCAACTCTTTAAAATAATCACATCTTTTATTTTAAGAAAATTCCCGACTTAACTTTCTAAAATAATCATTTTTTTTTAAAAAAAAAAAACTTCTTATTTCATTGAAACATGACCAGACAGACTATAAATTAGTATTACCTGATTGGTGAGGATATCTAGAATTTTCTTTTGTGATAACATCAAATAATGGAGAAACTATAGCAACTGCTTAATATTTTAAAAAACTGAAAAGAAAGTCTATAATGTCTGCTCCCATAACAAACTATATAGTATTTTATCCTATGATAGAAGATTCTAATAATAAAATAATGAGGATCTACAAATAATATATTTGTTTTTTTTTACAATGAGGATGATATTTTTCTTTGGTAGCTAACAACATATTTTTAAATAACATGCCATTATGTTATTATATGTACATATTCAGTGAATTTCTCGATAAATATTCAAAGTTTAGACTAAAGTTACTGAGAGTTTGCTGAACATTGCGGCAAGAACATGGGAAAGAGTATGTAATCAACTCAATATTGACTCTCTCCAGTCTCCTTTAGCACAAAACTCAAAAGAAAAACTAAGAAGCTGCAGTCCCAAACATATAGTATGTTAGTATCTGAATTGTGAACATACAACAGTATGTTTTCTACATAAATTCATAGTATAGAGAATTAAGGGTATAACTTTTTTCGTAACCACTTGTCGGTAGTTCTACAACAACAATAACATATCCAGTGTAAACCCACTTGTCGGTGGTTTTATTACGAAAAAACAAAGAGATTTGATTGTGATTGCATAGAGATGCCTGTTCATTTTGTTGAGAAGGTAGCCTATTAATCATTTAAAGTTTTTTAGCAGCCCACCAGCAAGTACAAGTTGTCATTGGACTCATGCATTATAAAAGAATATATGTTTTCACCTAGACTACATGTAACTCAAGACACTTCAGAAGCTCAGATACTCATAAAACTGCAAAAATTTCAAAACATTTCCCTATGGCTGAGAACTACACAACAAAAAGAAGTGGCCAAATAAGTGTTCAAGATGCACAAGTGGCTGTGGTTATGGTGCCACTTTCAGCACAAGGCCATCTCAACCAGCTTCTCCACCTCTCGAGGCTCATCACCTCGTATAATATCCCAGTCCATTATGTTGGAGCAACCACTCATATTCGCCAGGCTAAGTTTCGTGTCCATGGTTTCAACCCTGTCACAGCTAATAACCTATATTTTCATGAATTCCCTACACCACCTTTTGAAAATCCTCCCCCAAATCCTAATGCTTCAAATAAATTTCCTAACCAATTAATCCCTTCATTTTATGCAACAATCCATCTCCGTGAGCCAGTGTGCTCTCTTGTACGCCAACTACTAGGCGCCAATCATCGGAGAGTGATTGTTATTTATGATTCTATGATGACTTGGGTGGTAGAGGATGTACCAGCAATTCCAAATGCTGAGTGCTACAGATTTAATAGTATCTCAGCTTTCCATACGTTTTCATGCATCTGGGAATCCAGAGGAAAACCTTTACAAGCTGGAACTGAAATATTTGAGGACATTTCATCAAACAAAAACTGTGCTACCCCAGAGTTATGGGAATTATGGAGTAAACAAAAATCCCTTGAAGGGAAAATTAGCTCTGGAGAACTTTTCAATTCATCCAGAGTAATAGAAGGTTTATACCTTGATTTAGTAGCTAAAGAAATTAATGGCTTAAACCTATGGGCTTTTGGTCCATTCAATCCGTTGTTGCTGACTGAGCAGAACAACGATTCAAATAAACGTCACAAAACCTTGGATTGGCTTAACAAACAAGAACCAGACTCGGTGATATATGTGTCTTTTGGAACATCTACTTCTTTGTCGAATGAAGAAATTGAACAACTCGCCATTGGGTTAGAGAAAAGCCAGCAAAAGTTCATTTGGGTTCTCAGAGATGCTGACAAAGGAGATGTTTTTGCAGGTGAAGAAAGGAGAGCTCGGCTGCCGGAAGGTTATGAAGAAGGAATAAAAGGAAGAGGAATTATTGTAAGAGATTGGGCACCTCAGTTGGAAATTTTGGCACATCCTTCCACAGGTGGTTTTATGAGTCATTGCGGATGGAATTCGTGCATGGAAAGCATTTCCATGGGAGTTCCTATAGCAGCCTGGCCAATGCATTCAGATCAACCAAGGAATTCCCAGCTGGTAACAAAGTTCCTGAAAATTGGCCTAAATTTGAGACATGGGGCACGTCAGGATGAATTGGTTACATCAGAAATAGTTGAAAATACTGTGAGAACTTTGATGGCTTCACCTGAGGGAGGTGAGATGAGGAAGAGAGCATCGGAATTAAGTGTTGCTGTCAAACAATCAGTCATGGATGGGGAAGGAAATGGTACAGAGATGGATTCTTTTATCGCACACATCACTCGATAACTTCTCATTTGTATTGAACAATTGGTTGCACACTACCATCTAGTTAACATAAGTGATGCAACCTATGACACTGTATCGATGCTCTATCACCATCGAAGTGGGTTCAGTGTCCACCCTACTGGCACCCCTTTATGCACATCACGGCATGTATGTTGAGGATAAAAACCTTTCCTTTATGAGTTCTTTGTATTTTCTAATATAAAAGTGGATGTCCTCCCAGATAAATAAAATATTGGATGCTGTTTGAGTATTCTTACAAGAACTTTTTGCTTGTGACCTGAATAACATAGTAGTATATTCTTTTAGGACTTTTATAGATTCTTGTCTTTAATTCTGTGACCTTGTATTTGATATTCTGCCAGACTTCTCATGTTGGTAGGAGTAGACAATCTTTTTAAGTGTACTTGACAATATTTTCTCAACATTTATAGAATACTCTTTTTTGCATCAAGACAAATAAGGAAGAGCTCTGGTATTCTATGAAGTTGTTCAACTAAAATATGAATCACTTTGTAACTATACTAACTTTTAACCTTTCACAACACTTTTTCAAATCTTACGATGACAAATTAAATAGTTAAAATGATCCATGAAGCTGTCAAAAAATCAGAAGAGTATGACACAAGGTAGCTCTGCTTGTATCTATTTTTATCTGAAGATGCTTATTTCAGATTTATTAAGCAGTCAAATTAGTGGGTGACTGAGGAAGGTCTTCGACTCCTTGACCAACTAAGATTGCTAAGCATTTTTTAATCTTTTGTGTCTTACCCTCTAAAAACAAGCTAAATTACAGGAAAATACTACATAATGCAGTCTATTATGACTGCTCCTTGACTAAAGTTTGCTCCATTATGTAATACTCCTACTATATTGTCCTACAATAAAAGAATCTGAAGATAGCAGTGTTTATAAGAACCACAAAACTAATATTGATATTTCTTTGATTCTTGCACTTGAAATAAACATATATTTGATTTTTACAATTATGATGATGAGGATGTAAATTCGACTGAGATTACAATGACAACTATCTCAGTATCTCTAATACTTACATGGGTGTATACTTTTTTTTTCTTCAAATAATATTTTTATGGTCTGCCTTTGCTGATGTTTTTTCCTCCATTTATATAAAACTCAACCAGTTGCTGTTGGTTTTACTGATAGACAACAAAGGATTTGATTATGACTACTTTAAGTAATATATTTTGCAGCAATATGTCAAATAAGAGAAGTTAAAAAATTTCAATATCTTTTTAACAATTAAGCTTTCCAGCAGCCGGCCATATAATTCTAGTTGCTGGATTCATGCATTAGACATAATCCTTATAAAATCATCTATGTTTTTCTCCTACATATAACTCAAGGCACTTCAGAAACGGCAGACACTCATCAAACTACAAAATTTCTAAGCATTTCCCAATGGCCGAGAACTACCCCATAAAAAGCGATGGCAAAAAGGGTGTTCGGGATGCACAAGTGGCAGTGGTTATGGTGCCACTTTCAGCACAAGGCCATCTCAACCAGCTTCTCCACCTCTCGAGGCTCATCACCTCGTATAATATCCCAGTCCATTATGTTGGAGCAACCACTCATATTCGCCAGGTTAAGTTTCGTGTCCATGGTTTCGATCCTGTCACAGCTAAAAACCTATATTTTCATGAATTCCCTACACCACCTTTTGAAAATCCCCCTCCAAATCCTAATGCTTCAAATAAATTTCCTAACCAATTAATCCCTTCATTTTATGCAACAATCCATCTCCGTGAGCCAGTGTGCTCTCTTGTAAGCCAACTCTTAGGCGCCAATCATCGGAGAGTGATTGTTATTTATGATTCTATGATGACTTGGGTAGTAGAGGATGTGCCAGCAATTCCAAATGCTGAGTGCTACTGTTTTAATAGTATCTCAGCTTTCCATACGTTTTCATGCATCTGGGAATCCAGAGGAAAACCTTTACAAGCTGGAACTGAAATATTTGAGGGCATTTCATCAAACAAAAACTGTGCTACCCCAGAGTTATGGGAATTATGGAGGAAACAAGAATCCCTAATGAGGAAAGTTAGCTCCGGAGAACTTTACAATTCATCTAGAGTAATAGAAGGTTTATACCTTGATTTAGTAGCCAAAGAAAATGATGGACTAAACCAATGGGCTCTTGGTCCATTCAATCCGTTGTTGTCTGAGCAGAACAAAAACTCAAATAAACACCATCAAACCCTGTATTGGCTTGACAAACAAGAAACAAACTCGGTAATATATGTGTCTTTTGGAACAACTACTTCCTTGTCGAATGAAGAAATCGAAGAACTCGCTGTTGGATTAGAGAAAAGTATGCAAAAGTTCATTTGGGTCCTCAGAGATGCTGACAAAGGAGATGTGTTTGCAGGTGAAGAAAGGAGAGCTCAATTGCCTGATGGTTATGAAGAGACGCTAAAAGGAAGAGGAATTATTGTAAGAGATTGGGCGCCTCAGTTGGAAATTTTGGCACATCCTTCCACAGGTGGTTTTATGAGTCATTGCGGATGGAATTCGTGCATGGAAAGCATTTCAATGGGAGTTCCTATAGCAGCTTGGCCAATGCATTCAGATCAACCAAGGAATTCTCAGTTAGTAACTAAGTTCCTAAAAATCGGCCTAATTGTGAGGCATTGGGCATGTCGAGATGAATTGGTTACATCAGAAATAGTTGAAAATGCTGTGAGAACTTTGATGGCTTCACCTGAGGGAGATGAAATGAGGAAGAGAGCATCAGAATTAAGTAATGTTGTCAAACAATCAGTGGTGGATGGGGGTGTTAACCGTGAGGAGATGGATTCTTTTATCACTCACATTACTCGATAAGTTTCCCATCTAGATTAATTTCATCAATGGTCATCGAACTAAGCATTTATTGCATGAAAGTGTGGCTTTGATGAAGTCAGTTACGAAAAATTGGTAATTCAATCATACTTAGAGGACACTAATGTATTTTTCTTTATATTTTACTTTCTTCATTTTGTCTATGTTCCACCAAAATCATAGCTTATACTTCAACAACCATCTCTCTCTCTCTCTCTCTCTCTCTCTCTGTGTTTCTCTCTTTGTTGTAGGGTGGCGTCCGGTTGAGTGAGGACTAATATATGTGTAATATTAGTTATCCGTGAAACACATAATTTTACTTGTATTTTTCCTTTACTAAAATTTTAAAGAGTTTTTTAGCAGGATAATAAACTACAACAACATTGCCGGCCACTAGCTAGGCCAATATCCCTGTGAATCAAATATGTGAGAAATGAGGCATTCCTCTGTTCTCCTTAACATTAACTTCATAGATCCAAAATATACGTATACTATAATATCTAGTAACAGTTACTCCTTGTTTCATTTCTCTACAAGGTCCAACTTGATATATTCTGTTGTGAATCAAGTCGACTTTGTACGGGCTTATGTGCTAGAAGTAGCGAATGAGGCTGATTTGGATGGGATAATTGGGCCGCGTAAAATATTAGAGAGTTTTATTTGGGATTCAGGCCCAATTATCAATTGGTTAAATAGGAATAGGGGTTAGACAGAAAGGTTATGCGTATTATGAAGAAACTGTCTTTTCCTCTCATCTTCTTTCTAGAGTCTTAACTTCTCATCCTCATTCTTATCTCTATCTTTAGTTACTTGTTATTTCAGTACTTCTCTTTGTAATTCAAGTGTTGTTATCATAATTTGGTTATCAATGGATATAAGGTTTATGTATCTGTATTGAGAATTCGGGTTTGTTTCATATTCGTTTTTCTTACTCACCAAAGAGCCAAGTTCAAATCTTAGCACATTTTTTTGTCTTTTATTGATTTCTCAGTCTTCTATGCGACTAGCCAAGTAGTCATATTCATTCCTGTTGACACGAATAGGAACGAAAGAGAAGGAAATGACATTTACAGAAGATGATTCAGGGTTGAATACTTCAATCCCATCAGCTAATCTAAGCAAGAACATGGAACTAAAGGAGGATCTTTATCCAGCAGTGTAAGTTCTACACTATGGGCCTTAATGTGCTCCATATCTATCAAATTTTCCTCGTATACCAAACACATCAAATACAGGATTGAACTGAATCAAACTAATAAATTAACAAGTAACTATGAATGTGGTTTCGAATTTAAGTCTCGAAGGCAGCCATAACATTTTGTACCTGAAAAGCAGCAGGGGAGGGTGCTTGAGCTCGAGTATTAGGAGTTATGGTTGTCCTGCAATCAATTTGGCAAACTGGGAATCAATCTTTTAACTCCCTAAACACCATCTTCTCCTAGACTTCATCCATTTTCACAATTCTATGTCCATTTACTGCATTCTTTATATCAAATCAGGAGCACAAGTACTCTTTTTGGTGTTTTTTTCCTCTCAGTCATTTTGTCAAGCACCTTGAGTGCTTTGTAAAAAATCTTAGCATACAATCTCAACAATTCTTTGCATTCCAACAATTTTTTCAAATTTATCTTTTAGGATAAAAATTTAAACTTGATCCATTTAACTTAACATTCAATTTATTACTACATTTTTAAAATTGTGAGTTCAAAATTTAACATTCACTAAACATCACACATTTTTTCTTTGAAACTTTGCTATGCTTTGTCAACTCTAACTTTAAATATGTTTTTATAAAATTGTGAACTTGATAAGACTAAACTTTAGATATTTTTAACTAAGTTGTGGTATTAAATTTCCATTTTATTACAATATATTATATGCTACTAGACGGGATTAGGATTTGAAGTTCATAAATTTTAAGTTTATAAATCTTAAATTTGTTATGAGCTCATAATTTATCTTAATTATTGCAATTAAGTATTTATACATATTTCATAATCTTTTAATATAAATATAAAATATAAATAATAATTATTGAATTTGCCTGAATAGTGCCTTGTAGCTATTATATATACCCAAAAATAGTAAAAACAGCTTCCAATTGAGGAAATAGATTCCCACCAATTTTCTTGTATTAATAATTTATTATTTATATTTTTGACTTTTTTTAAACTTTAAAATAATGTGTGTATTAAGTAAATTTTTTAGGCCATCGCTATATTGACACTTTGACTCAAAAGATATTAAAGGGAAATCGATTCCGAATCATAGATAACTAGCCTTCAAATCAATTGAGTCATCTTAAAGGGCTTTCTCAACATTATTAATCATTTAATTATTCATTAAATTTTTACAACTACTCATATGACCATATATATATATATATATATATATAGTCAATTAATTTCTTGGTCGATTGTTTTATTTATTAGAACTAATAAAAAAAAACTAGTATTGATTTTTTTATAATGGAATAATTTCCACCTTTAATTTTGAGTCCTTCCCACTTGGACCCTCCATATGTTGATATCTCTTCTGAGGTTTGATATTTCAAAAGAGATCTTTTTTGGAATTCGATTAATTTGGATTTGTGGCGTCATAAAATTCCACTTTTAAGATAAAATGTTACTATTTCTTGCGTATTCTTTATAATGAAAATTAATAATAAAATAAAATTTTATTATTCATGAAAATTAGAAAAAAAATTAAAATACTATTAATTTGAAATTAAAATAGTATATATTAAATAATATTTAAAAATATTATATTACATTTAAAAAAGAATTAAGAATATTAGATATTTAATTAATAGAATTATATGTAAAATAATATGTTAATTAGAAAGTAATAGAAATAATAATAAAATAATAAAAAAGTGAAATATAGAGTGTGAATAGTAGTTCTCCAAATTTGGAGAACTACTATTCAACTCTCTAAATTTGAAGAATAGAGGGTGATTTGGAGTGCTCATTCTCTAGTTTACTCTCCAAATATAGAATATGGAGAGTAAAATAGAGGTGGGTTGGAGATGGTCTAACTGATACAAAAAAAAAAAAAGGCATCACGATAAAGTGCATAAAATTCGGCGGTCGACATTAGAATGCAGTGATTCCTTAATTAAAAGTTTTGAGTTTAAATTTTAATATATGAAAATTCTTGATAAGGAATATTTTTTTGTCGAATGGAGCCTTATGAGGGACAAATTCAAATTAATCGAATTCCAATACAAATATCGAACGAAACCAAAAAAATCGGCGGCTGACACTTTTTTTTTTTTTTTTTGGGTCGACACATTTGTTACCATTAGTAGTACTTTAAAATAGTCGAATCCATTGAACAAAGACAACTATCTTATCAATTAGAATTTTTTATTTGATGTACTTTGGGACTTGTAAATTTGACACATGTACATTTAACTTATTGTCAAGTACATTGCACATGCATGGTTTATAATATTTGCAACTTATTGAGACAAATAAAGTTCCTATCAAAAAAAAAGAAAACATGCACTATTAGAATTTGATCTTTCACCAAACAAAAAAAAAGTTACCTTTTCGTTATCATCATCATCATCATCATCATGTTTTTAATGAGTTTAAAATTGAACAAACAAAAAGGAATTCAATATCTTTATAGACTCTAACGATTCTAAATGTGATAATATTAATTCAATTGTCGCTAAATATGTTTGCGAAGGAAAGTTTCAATTGAAAGTACTCATCAACTTATTCATACACATTAAGTCATTACGATAATCTTGAGATTATGTAAGATTGGTTTAGGAATTAATTAATCTTGAGAAGTCATACTATTAATTAGTTTGAAGCATAAAAGCATGCATGCACTTTTTATCTTCTCTTTAATTAAAATAATGTAATAAAGTTATAAATGAGATATTCACAATTAGTTTCCTTCACAAATTACTCTTTTTTCTAATATATCCTCTCATATGCAATTGTCTCCATCAATTAATCTTTTCTAATATATGCGTACTTTTATCTCCTCTTATATGCAATTGTCTCCATCAATTTATACTATTTTTTGTTGAACGGACATAAGAGTAAATGACCCAGAAGCTCTTTTAAAGTACAATCATAAAAAGGCATCAATAAAGTCATCCTCGCAGTAACAATATATTCACTATAATTTTATAAGCATTGCCAAAAATAAAGTTATTCTTTCTATCAAATATCGTTACTACTACAACAACATGTCAAGTTTAAATTTCACAAGTGATACTGTCTGGATATCAATGATAAGCTATGCACATACATTATCTCTACTTTTGTAAAGTAAAGAGATAATATTTCTAATAGACATCGATTAAAAATGACATCAACATTCAACCCTCTCTGATCTACGTCATATTTATTTTTTATATATATACACACACAAACAATTACTAATAAATTATAGTATATAGTATTTCATCTTCAATATGGCAACCAAATATGAAGTAGTTGTTGTTATTGTGCCATTTCCAGCACAAGGTCATCTCAATCAACTTCTTCATTTTTCATCTCTTATTTCATCTTACAAAAATATTCAAGTCCATTATGTTAGTACAAAAATTCATACTAGACAAGCCAAAATTAGAGCTCATGGTTTAGTAAACCCTAGTTCTTCTTCCAATAATATTATTCATTTTCATGAATTTTCAACACCTTCATTTCCATCACCACCGCCAAACCCTAATTCAAATATAAAATTTCCTTCACATCTTCAACCTTCATTCGAATCATCGTATCATCTACGAAACCCTGTAGCTTCACTTCTACGATATTTATCATCGATTGCACGTCGAGTTGTTGTTGTTCATGATTCTTTAATGGCTTATGTTGTTCAAGATTTCACTTCATTACCAAATGTTGAGTCTTATAACTTTCATAGTGTTTCTGCTTTTACTATCTTTTTGTTCTTATGGGAATCTATGGGAAAACCTTTCCCTATTGAGGCTGAAATACTAGACAATCTACCATCTCTTGAAGGTTAGTTTTCTTTATTATTAATATTTTTGTCAAACACCTAAATGGATCTTATTTGTCAAACATCGGTTATAATTAGGGAATTGTATGTTGTTGTATTGTTATGTGTCGATTTCATCTAAAAACTTAAGTTATTAGATGAAGAAGTTGAACAAGTAAAGGTCCTAAGTTCGAGTCTTATCGTCATCCATTATGAGAAAAGTATTTTCATGTATTGCTTACATAAGCCCACGAAAAAAGAATTAGGCTTCCAAATTAATAAACGTGTACTCTCTCTATATATATCTGCTTAAATTCAAGATGAAATGGTCTCACAATTCAACACATGTATTGATTTAATAGTGTGCTCTCTCTAAAAACTTAATTTTTTAGATGAGATGGTCACACACTTCAACATATGGTATCAAGGCAGACAGAGGGTCCTGAAATCGAATCTCACTACCAGCCTTGTCAAAAAGAATTTCCATGTACGTATTTGGCCCATGAAAAAAACCAGGCACGCACGTGATGAGGGGGCGTGTTGAGAATACAATTAAATAATAAATGTCATATGTTAGCTCTCTCTGAGAACTTAAGCTTTTAGATGACATGATCACACACTTCAAAAAGTAAACTAGAATGATGATATGATATTTATTTTGTTACATATATACTATCTCTTATAATTTATTTATTTTTTGTAATGTTGAAGGTTGTTTCACATCAGAGTTCATGGATTTCATGGCTTCTCAAAGGAAATACTCAAAATCTGATTCTGGATTTATTTACAACACAAGTAGAGTTATAGAAGGAAAATTCATGAATTTACTTGAAAAAGAACCAATCAAAAGAAATAAAACACAATGGGCTATAGGTCCATTCAATCCAATGAAGATTATTAACAAGACGTCTACCAACAACTATTTATCAATCGATCATCATCATCATCATCGTCACAAATGTTTGTTATGGCTCGATAAACAATCTCCGAAATCCGCCCTATTTATTTCATTTGGTACAACAACTTCACTAAAAGATGAACAAATCGAAGAGCTTTGTATAGGTTTAGAAAAAAGTGGTATAAAGTTTATTTGGGCATTAAGAGATGCTGATAAAGGTGATATTTTTTCTGGTGAAATGAGAAAAATTGAACTACCAAAAGGGTATGAAGAAAGAATTAAAAATAAGGGTATTATAGTAAGGGATTGGGCACCACAATTGGAGATATTAGGACATTTATCAATCGGTGCGTTTATAAGCCATTGTGGATGGAATTCGTGCATGGAAAGTTTATCAATGGGAGTACCTATTATTGCATGGCCCATGCATTCTGATCAACCAAGAAATAGTATTTTAATAACAAAGTTTTTGAAAGTTGGTATAAATATTTTCAATAATTGGGAACGTAGTAGAAATGAAGTGGTGAAATCAAATATTATTGAACATGTAATTGTGACAATAATGTTGAATAATATTGAAGGAAATGAAATTCGTCGGAGAGCGGCGGAGTTAGGGGTGGCTATTCGGAGATCGGTGGTGGAAGGCGGTGTAACGAGGAAGGAATTGGATTCTTTCATCGCTCATATCACTAGATAATAAACACGATTGTTCATCGTCGTCTATTAAATGGTGCATATTCAACTATTCCTCCGTTCCTATTTATATGTTATTTTTACTAAAAAATAGATGTCTCTTAATACTTATCATTTCACATAATTAATACATAAGTAATAGTATTCTTCCTATTTTACCCTTGAGAGTTATTAGCCTTGAAAGTATGAATTTAACCAACATAGGAAAACTAAATGATTAATTCATGTTCATTTATCAATTTATTAATCAAAATAAATTAACTTATATTTATTTATTGAAAATTTGACTTTAAAATAACATAAAAAGTATAATGATAAATTTACATAAATTTTTTATGAGAAATCTAAAAGAAAACATACAAATATATAGATTCGACATCTTAAAATCAAGTTAATGCTGGCATGAATTTATGATATAGATTCTCTATTTTCTTTTATATTATACTGACATAGTTTAGACTTTTCCCATTTTTTTTTTTTTTTTTTTTAAAGTAATTAAATATACTATCAGAGTGTATTGCGGGAGGGATGTCGGCATACTAAAATTTGTCCATGTTTTTAAAGGTTTATTCGAACCGAAATTAGGATTTTAAATTTATAAATTTTTATTTTAAAAAAATATTGAATGGTTCGCTAGTTTCTTTTTTGGTCTCGTATGAGGAGTAAGAGAGGAACCCGATCCTGGTCCCCCCTCCCCTGCGACTGTCTGAATTTCACGAGTGAATTGAAAGTAGCATTATTCTATAATAATAATAATAATAATTAATGCATATTTAAAAAATTATCAAATATAAATTAAAATTATTAAACTAAAAGATAACACACTATAAAGGGAGGTGAGTGGGTGAGTGGGGGTGATTTCTTAATTAACGAGGAACACTTATTTTTGAGATATTCTCTCACCCAATTGATTGACTAGAATTAATATTTTTTTTCACTTAGTTTAAGATAGAGTACTCGTGGTATTAAAGGGGAAAAATAATCGTCTTCCTTGATGTGACACGCTTTGATTTGACATGATGTTTAATTTTTTTTAAAAAAAATTGTGGTTTAAAACAATTCTTAAAATATTGATGTGATCGTAAATCATTATGTTAAAGGAAATGAAAAATTTTAAAGTTAAATTGTTTCTAAGTCTATGCAAAAGGGTGAGTAAGTTGTGATGTCTTAGGAGACTATTTCTCCTCAATCTGTGTTGCCTAGTTCTTATAGGACTCTGTGTTTAGTCTACCTATATATTCATATTGCTGTACATATTTTATGAATTAATATCTCTTACATGGTATTAGAGCCTTTTGTAGTTTAACGACCATTCTTTCTTTCGTTCCAAAAAATAAAATTCTTTGTTAAAATAAAAATTC
>NW_026020439.1:0-11800 GCF_900185275.1 Solanum verrucosum
ATCATTAACCTTTATGGAAAGGTGCCATAGGCCTACCGAATCCAAGGTTCATTACTTATCATTAATGGAAGGGTGCCATTAGCCTACCGATCCAAGGTTCATTATAAGCATGTGTGGAAGGGTGCCATAAGCCTACCGATCCAAGGATTCAACAATCAACAATATAATCATTTATACAAGAAAATGATGCATAAGCCCTACCAATTCAAGGTATACTTTATATTGAAGAATCCTTCATATTATATCATCAACATTCATGAGTGTCATCAACACATCTCTGGATTTCCATACATCTCATAACTCAAACTTTAAAGCATCGATTCATCAATTCTCCATAGTTGGACATTTTGTCAAACACCTTGAAGGCATGTAATAGAATCAAAGAGCATGGAAAAATAGGGTAGTAATTATGCAACCAAACCAGTGAACAACCTACAACAACACCTTTACATTCATAATTAAACACCTCCACCATAAGTGGATCAAACCAAGCAAGAACAATTTTATCCCTAATATGAGATTAAGCCAACTTACCATCCTCCAAAGCCATAATAACCATTACTCAATTCCCAACAATTCTATCACACAAGGTGATTCACCCATAATTTGCCCATAAGGCCACAATCCTCAATTCATCCATATACCAACAATTCATCAACATTAAATCATAGGCATTAAACCCACTTCATAAGCAAATTCAAGTCTTTTAATGAAAACATGGGTTCTTGAAGAAGTTTCATATAAAATCATCTTAAAATCATAAATACAATTTCAATTCACCAATATAATGACTTTGAAAACATTTTATCCATGAACCCATACCTAGAATAGAAAATAGAAATTTTGTTCTTTGAAGACTTTTGAAACCCTTTTTAATGGACTCCTTGAAGGAAAGATAATCAAGGATCAAGGGTCACCATACCTTTGCTATGATTCCCCAAGAAAATTGATGAAGAAAGCCTTGAATCCAAGCCCTAGCTCCAAGTTCTTCTTCTTCTTAATGAAGGATTGTAGAGAGGGAAATGTTTTTAGGGATGGGAATTGGATTATGGTATCTAGGAAATAATATAAGTCCTTTGAAAAAAAGGGTCCAACACTTAGAAAAATTTTCAGGCGGGTGAACAGTAATGAACAGTAACATTAGCTACTGGAATTTGCATTTTCTGCCGGACAGACTTTACGAAAATGGGCATAACTTCTTCGTCCGAACTCCGAATGAGATGAAACGAAGTGCGTTAGGTAGCTAACTCAAAGGGCTTTCCATGGATATATTATGGCCACCCAAATAATTTGTGTGCTAGGAGATATGACCCTCCAAAGTAGACCCTCGAAAAAGGCTTCACTTGGAAATTTCGGATTTTGATACGGTTGCTCTAAAATTTGGGTTAGACCCATTTCCCACTCAATTTGACCCCCTAAACAAGAATATGAAGTTGGATTTTCGAAAAACGAAATGGATCTTTTAGTATACCGCTAAACAAGTTTCCGGTAACTTCCGAAGCACATTTTTAAGAACTTTTGGGTCAAATTCAAATATAATCATTTCATTAAGTTCTCGACTCCAAACTCACATGTGAGGCTCTAGTTTCACTCTATCATTTTCCGAGTCGTTACATTATCCCCACTTAGGAACATTCGTCCTCGAATGACACTTTAAACACATAAGGGGTAACAACTTAAGTATACGGCCCATCAACATGCATACAACATCAATACAAGTACATAAATATCGGAGGAAACATCAACTCCACATCAATGAGGCTCAAACAACTTCATGCAATTCAAGAAATTAGGAATACATCTACCAATTCCTTATGCATCAAGCTTTACCATTTCTCATTTCATTGGATGAACTTCCTTCTCCAATTTACATCACACTCATCCCAAAATTATTAGACACATTATGCAATTTTCTCACAAAAGTACAATTATGCAACATTCTCAAGAACACATTTAAGCATGCCTAATAAATCAACTCATGCAACATTTAAGCATGTTCAACATTTATCCTCATGAAGCATATAGACAACTCAACTAAATGCACATCAACACGAGGAACACGTTTATGAAAACTCATTTTATCATTTAACAAGAATTCAAATAGGACATGCATAACATAAGGAGACCATGGAAACTCATTTTCACCCAAGACTCCAAAACATAAAACAAGCTACTAGGAACTCTTGGCCTCAAGCTTGAATAAGAATAGAAGGAATGAGATAAGGATATCAACACTCTCAACAACCTTGCTATTCAACCTACCATCCCCCACTTAGAAGAAAACCCAATTAAGGCATACATGAAAAACAACACCATAGAAACCTCATCAAGACATTCATGACCATAAGAAACTAAAACTTACCGGCGCCTTCATTCGGATTAGCTTCCTTGTCCTTGCTAGCTTGGAGAGCATAGAAACGACCATAATTTGGAGGAATAGGAACCGTTCCATCTTTAGAAGCTTGCTTTGCCTCCCTTCCTCTAGCCGTAAAAGTAGGACAATCTTTCACCTTGTGATCATTCTTCCCACAACCATAGCATCCATTAGTACCGGCTAGGCACTTCCCATAGTGCCTCTTGCCACAAGTGGTGCAAGTAGGTTTAGAAAATTGAGATCCACCACCTTTATCTTGGTTAACCTTAGGAGCACTTGAAAAATCTTGATCTTGAGCCCTCTTCTTGAACCTAGGTTGACTTTGCTCATCGGATCTACCCCTCTTCACATTCCTATTCATCCTCTTAAGTTTGGACTCCTCAATGGATTGAGCATACACTATGAGCCTAGAAATGTTCATGTCATTATGGAGCATTGCCGTATGGCACTCTTCCTTGACTAGGTCGGATACGCCGGTCACAAACCTACTCATCTCATCCCTAGGGTTTGACACCAAACATGGGGCATACTTAGACAATTGGGTAAACCTCAAGGAATACTCTTGCACACTCATATTACCTTGCCGAAGATTGATAAACTCCTCAACCTTACACTCCCTCATCTCACGGGGAAAGTACCTACCAAGGAAAGCTTCCTTAAACTCCTCCAATTCTATAGGATCCGCTCCCACCGGCCTATTAGCCTTCCATTGAGTGAACCAAATTTGGGCAACATCTTTCAATTGGTAGGAGGCAAGCTCCGCCTTTTCTCTTGAAGTCACCCCCATAGCACTCACTACCTTATACACTTCATCCAAAAATTCTTGGGGATCCTCTCCCACCTTAGAACCTAGAAACACCGGAGGATTCATCCTCACAAAGTCTCTCAACTTAGAGGGATGCAACACGAGGACTTCCCAGGGGGTCACCCATCCTAGTACTACTCTCGCCCAAGCACGCTTAACTTCGGAGTTCTGATGGGATCCGGTGCATTAGTGCTGGTATGATCGCATCCATCATTCATAGCACTCTAAATTCTATTTCACACCTCCTTCCTCCCAACGCCCTAGCCTGCCCCCCACCGACCTAGCCTCCACGCGCACCGACGCATGACGTCGCCCGTCACGCCCATCCTCAACGCCCCCATCACCTGTCCTAACGACGTCGTTACTGCAAAAAATAAATAATAATATTTTTTCAATTACACGACCAAATTTCGACAAAAAGGAGGGATGCAACACGAGGACTTCCCAGGGGGTCACCCATCCTAGTATTACTCTCGCCCAAGCACGCTTAACTTCGGAGTTCTGATGGGATCCGGTGCGTTAGTGCTGGTATGATCGCATCCATCATTCATAGCACTCTAAATTCTATTAAACACCTCCTTCCTCCCAACGCCCTAGCCTGCCCCCCACCAGACCTAGCCTCCACGCGCACCGACGCATGACGCCCCCGTCACGCCCATCCTCAACGCCCCCATCACCTGTCCTAACGACGTCGTTCCTGCAAAAAATAAATAATAATATTTTTTCAATTACACGATCAAATTTCGACAAAAAGGAGGGATGCAACACGAGGACTTCCCAGGGGGTCACCCATCCTAGTACTACTCTCGCCCAAGCACGCTTAACTTCGGAGTTCTGATGGGATCCGGTGCGTTAGTGCTGGTATGATCGCATCCATCATTCATAGCACTCTAAATTCTATTAAACACCTCTTCCTCCCAACGCCCTAGCCTGCCCCCCACCGACCTAGCCTCCACGCGCACCGACGCATGACGCCGCCCGTCACGCCCATCCTCAACTCCCCCATCACCTGTCCTAACGACGTCGTTCATGCAAAAAACAAATAATAATATTTTTTCAATTACACGACCAAATTTCGACAAAAAGGAGGGATGCAACACGAGGACTTCCCAGGGGGTCACCCATCCTAGTACTACTCTCGCCCAAGCACGCTTAACTTCGGAGTTCTGATGGGATCCGGTGCGTTAGTGCTGGTATGATCGCATCCATCATTCATAGCACTCTAAATTCTATTAAACACCTCCTTCCTCCCAACGCCCTAGCCTGCCCCCACCGACCTAGCCTCCACGCGCACCGACGCATGACGCCGCCCGTCACGCCCATCCTCAACGCCCCCATACCTGTCCTAACGACGTCGTTCCTGCAAAAAATAAATAATAATATTTTTTCAATTACACGACCAAATTTCGACAAAAAGGAGGGATGCAACACGAGGACTTCCCAGGGGGTCACCCATCCTAGTACTACTCTCGCCCAAGCACGCTTAACTTCGGAGTTCTGATGGGATCCGGTGAGTTAGTGCTGGTATGATCGCATCCATCTTCATAGCACTCTAAATTCTATTAAACACCTCCTTCCTCCCAACGCCCTAGCCTGCCCCCCACCGACCTAGCCTCCACGCGCACCGACGCATGACGTCGCCCGTCACGCCCATCCTCAACGCCCCCATCACCTGTCCTAACGACGTCGTTCCTGCAAAAAATAAATAATATTATTTTTTCAATTACACGTCCAAATTTCGACAAAAAGGAGGGATGCAACACGAGGACTTCCCAGTGGGTCACCCATCCTAGTACTACTCTCGCCCAAGCACGCTTAACTTCGGAGTTCTGATGGGATCCGGTGCGTTAGTGCTGGTATGATCGCATCCATCATTCATAGCACTCTAAATTCTATTAAACACCTCCTTCCTCCCAACGCCCTAGCCTGCCCCCCACCGACCTAGCCTCCACGCGCACCGACGCATGACGCCGCCCGTCACGCCCATCCTCAACGCCCCCATCACCTGTCCTAACGACTTCGTTCATGCAAAAAAAAATAATAATATTTTTTCAATTACACGATCAAATTTCGACAAAAAGGAGGGATGCAACACGAGGACTTCCCAGGGGGTCACCCATCCTAGTACTACTCTCGCCCAAGCACGCTTAACTTCGGAGTTCTGATGGGATCCGGTGCGTTAGTGCTGGTATGATCGCATCCATCATTCATAGCACTCTAAATTCTATTAAACACCTCCTTCCTCCCAACGCCCTAGCCTGCCCCCCACCGACCTAGCCTCCACGCGCACCGACGCATGACGCCGCCCGTCACCCCATCCTCAACGCCCCCATCACCTGTCCTAACGACGTCGTTCATGCAAAAAACAAATAATAATATTTTTTCAATTACACGACCAAATTTCGACAAAAAGGAGGGATGCAACACGAGGACTTCCCAGGGGGTCACCCATCCTAGTACTACTCTCGCCCAAGCACGCTTAACTTCGGAGTTCTGATGGGATCCGGTGCGTTAGTGCTGGTATGATCGCATCCATCATTCATAGCACTCTAAATTCTATTAAACACCTCCTTCCTCCCAACGCCCTAGCCTGCCCCCACCGACCTAGCCTCCACGCGCACCGACGCATGACGTCGCCCGTCACGCCCATCCTCAACGCCCCCATCACCTGTCCTAACGACGTCGTTCCTGCAAAAAATAAATAATAATATTTTTTCAATTACACGACCAAATTTCGACAAAAAGGAGGGATGCAACACGAGGACTTCCCAGGGGGTCACCCATCCTAGTACTACTCTCGCCCAAGCACGCTTAACTTCGGAGTTCTGATGGGATCCGGTGCGTTAGTGCTGGTATGATCGCATCCATCATTCATAGCACTCTAAATTCTATTAAACACCTCCTTCCTCCCAACGCCCTAGCCTGCCCCCCACCGACCTAGCCTCCACGCGCACCGACGCATGACGCGCCCGTCACGCCCATCCTCAACGCCCCCATCACCTGTCCTAACGACGTCGTTCTGCAAAAAATAAATAATAATATTTTTTCAATTACACGACCAAATTTCGACAAAAAGGAGGGATGCAACACGAGGACTTCCCAGGGGGTCACCCATCCTAGTACTACTCTCGCCCAAGCACGCTTAACTTCGGAGTTCTGATGGGATCCGGTGCGTTAGTGCTGGTATGATCGCATCCATCATTCATAGCACTCTAAATTCTATTAAACACCTCCTTCCTCCCAACGCCCTAGCCTGCCCCCCACCGACCTAGCCTCCACGCGCACCGACGCATGACGCCGCCCGTCACGCCCATCCTCAACGCCCCCATCACCTGTCCTAACGACGTCGTTCATGCAAAAAACAAATAATAATATTTTTTCAATTACACGACCAAATTTCGACAAAAAGGAGGGATGCAACACGAGGACTTCCCAGGGGGTCACCCATCCTAGTACTACTCTCGCCCAAGCACGCTTAACTTCGGAGTTCTGATGGGATCCGGTGCGTTAGTGCTGGTATGATCGCATCCATCATTCATAGCACTCTAAATTCTATTAAACACCTCCTTCCTCCCAACGCCCTAGCCTGCCCCCCACCGACCTAGCCTCCACGCGCACCGACGCATGACGCCGCCCGTCACGCCCATCCTCAACGCCCCCATCACCTGTCCTAACGACGTCGTTCCTGCAAAAAATAAATAATAATATTTTTTCAATTACACGACCAAATTTCGACAAAAAGGAGGGATGCAACACGAGGACTTCCCAGGGGGTCACCCATCCTAGTACTACTCTCGCCCAAGCACGCTTAACTTCGGAGTTCTGATGGGATCCGGTGCGTTAGTGCTGGTATGATCGCATCCATCATTCATAGCACTCTAAATTCTATTAAACACCTCCTTCCTCCCAACGCCCTAGCCTGCCCCCCACCGACCTAGCCTCCACGCGCACCGACGCATGACGCCGCCCGTCACGCCCATCCTCAACGCCCCCATCACCTGTCCTAACGACGTCGTTCCTGCAAAAAATAAATAATAATATTTTTTCAATTACACGACCAAATTTCGACAAAAAGGAGGGATGCAACACGAGGACTTCCCAGGGGGTCACCCATCCTAGTACTACTCTCGCCCAAGCACGCTTAACTTCGGAGTTCTGATGGGATCCGGTGCGTTAGTGCTGGTATGATCGCATCCATCATTCATAGCACTCTAAATTCTATTAAACACCTCCTTCCTCCCAACGCCCTAGCCTGCCCCCCACCGACCTAGCCTCCACGCGCACCGACGCATGACGCCGCCCGTCACGCCCATCCTCAACGCCCCCATCACCTGTCCTAACGACGTCGTTCCTGCAAAAAAAAATAATAATATTTTTTCAATTACACGACCAAATTTCGACAAAAAGGAGGGATGCAACACGAGGACTTCCCAGGGGGTCACCCATCCTAGTACTACTCTCGCCCAAGCACGCTTAACTTCGGAGTTCTGATGGGATCCGGTGCGTTAGTGCTGGTATGATCGCATCCATCATTCATAGCACTCTAAATTCTATTAAACACCTCCTTCCTCCCAACGCCCTAGCCTGCCCCCACCGACCTAGCCTCCACGCGCACCGACGCATGACGCCGCCCGTCACGCCCATCCTCAACGCCCCCATCACCTGTCCTAACGACGTCGTTCCTGCAAAAAATAAATAATAATATTTTTTCAATTACACGACCAAATTTCGACAAAAAGGAGGGATGCAACACGAGGACTTCCCAGGGGGTCACCCATCCTAGTACTACTCTCGCCCAAGCACGCTTAACTTCGGAGTTCTGATGGGATCCGGTGCGTTAGTGCTGGTATGATCGCATCCATCATTCATAGCACTCTAAATTCTATTAAACACCTCCTTCCTCCCAACGCCCTAGCCTGCCCCCCACCGACCTAGCCTCCACGCGCACCGACGCATGACGCCGCCCGTCACGCCCATCCTCAACGCCCCCATCACCTGTCCTAACGACGTCGTTCCTGCAAAAAATAAATAATAATATTTTTTCAATTACACGACCAAATTTCGACAAAAAGGAGGGATGCAACACGAGGACTTCCCAGGGGTCACCCATCCTAGTACTACTCTCGCCCAAGCACGCTTAACTTCGGAGTTCTGATGGGATCCGGTGCGTTAGTGCTGGTATGATCGCATCCATCATTCATAGCACTCTAAATTCTATTAAACACCTCCTTCCTCCCAACGCCCTAGCCTGCCCCCCACCGACCTAGCCTCCACGCGCACCGACGCATGACGCCGCCCGTCACGCCCATCCTCAACGCCCCCATCACCTGTCCTAACGACGTCGTTCCTGCAAAAAATAAATAATAATATTTTTTCAATTACACGACCAAATTTCGACAAAAAGGAGGGATGCAACACGAGGACTTCCCAGGGGGTCACCCATCCTAGTACTACTCTCGCCCAAGCACGCTTAACTTCGGAGTTCTGATGGGATCCGGTGCGTTAGTGCTGGTATGATCGCATCCATCATTCATAGCACTCTAAATTCTATTAAACACCTCCTTCCTCCCAACGCCCTAGCCTGCCCCCCACCGACCTAGCCTCCACGCGCACCGACGCATGACGCCGCCCGTCACGCCCATCCTCAACGCCCCCATCACCTGTCCTAACGACGTCGTTCCTGCAAAAAATAAATAATAATATTTTTTCAATTACACGACCAAATTTCGACAAAAAGGAGGGATGCAACACGAGGACTTCCCAGGGGGTCACCCATCCTAGTACTACTCTCGCCCAAGCACGCTTAACTTCGGAGTTCTGATGGGATCCGGTGCGTTAGTGCTGGTATGATCGCATCCATCATTCATAGCACTCTAAATTCTATTAAACACCTCCTTCCTCCCAACGCCCTAGCCTGCCCCCCACCGACCTAGCCTCCACGCGCACCGACGCATGACGCCGCCCGTCACGCCCATCCTCAACGCCCCCATCACCTGTCCTAACGACGTCGTTCCTGCAAAAAATAAATAATAATATTTTTTCAATTACACGACCAAATTTCGACAAAAAGGAGGGATGCAACACGAGGACTTCCCAGGGGGTCACCCATCCTAGTACTACTCTCGCCCAAGCACGCTTAACTTCGGAGTTCTGATGGGATCCGGTGCGTTAGTGCTGGTATGATCGCATCCATCATTCATAGCACTCTAAATTCTATTAAACACCTCCTTCCTCCCAACGCCCTAGCCTGCCCCCCACCGACCTAGCCTCCACGCGCACCGACGCATGACGCGCCCGTCACGCCCATCCTCAACGCCCCCATCACCTGTCCTAACGACGTCGTTCCTGCAAAAAATAAATAATAATATTTTTTCAATTACACGACCAAATTTCGACAAAAAGGAGGGATGCAACACGAGGACTTCCCAGGGGGTCACCCATCCTAGTACTACTCTCGCCCAAGCACGCTTAACTTCGGAGTTCTGATGGGATCCGGTGCGTTAGTGCTGGTATGATCGCATCCATCATTCATAGCACTCTAAATTCTATTAAACACCTCCTTCCTCCCAACGCCCTAGCCTGCCCCCCACCGACCTAGCCTCCACGCGCACCGACGCATGACGCCGCCCGTCACGCCCATCCTCAACGCCCCCATCACCTGTCCTAACGACGTCGTTCCTGCAAAAAAAAATAATAATATTTTTTCAATTACACGACCAAATTTCGACAAAAAGGAGGGATGCAACACGAGGACTTCCCAGGGGGTCACCCATCCTAGTACTACTCTCGCCCAAGCACGCTTAACTTCGGAGTTCTGATGGGATCCGGTGCGTTAGTGCTGGTATGATCGCATCCATCATTCATAGCACTCTAAATTCTATTAAACACCTCCTTCCTCCCAACGCCCTAGCCTGCCCCCCACCGACCTAGCCTCCACGCGCACCGACGCATGACGCCGCCCGTCACGCCCATCCTCAACGCCCCCATCACCTGTCCTAACGACGTCGTTCCTGCAAAAAATAAATAATAATATTTTTTCAATTACACGACCAAATTTCGACAAAAAGGAGGGATGCAACACGAGGACTTCCCAGGGGGTCACCCATCCTAGTACTACTCTCGCCCAAGCACGCTTAACTTCGGAGTTCTGATGGGATCCGGTGCGTTAGTGCTGGTATGATCGCATCCATCATTCATAGCACTCTAAATTCTATTAAACACCTCCTTCCTCCCAACGCCCTAGCCTGCCCCCCACCGACCTAGCCTCCACGCGCACCGACGCATGACGCCGCCCGTCACGCCCATCCTCAACGCCCCCATCACCTGTCCTAACGACGTCGTTCATGCAAAAAACAAATAATAATATTTTTTCAATTACACGACCAAATTTCGACAAAAAGGAGGGATGCAACACGAGGACTTCCCAGGGGGTCACCCATCCTAGTACTACTCTCGCCCAAGCACGCTTAACTTCGGAGTTCTGATGGGATCCGGTGCGTTAGTGCTGGTATGATCGCATCCATCATTCATAGCACTCTAAATTCTATTAAACACCTCCTTCCTCCCAACGCCCTAGCCTGCCCCCCACCGACCTAGCCTCCACGCGCACCGACGCATGACGCCGCCCGTCACGCCCATCCTCAACGCCCCCATCACCTGTCCTAACGACGTCGTTCCTGCAAAAAATAAATAATAATATTTTTTCAATTACACGACCAAATTTCGACAAAAAGGAGGGATGCAACACGAGGACTTCCCAGGGGGTCACCCATCCTAGTACTACTCTCGCCCAAGCACGCTTAACTTCGGAGTTCTGATGGGATCCGGTGCGTTAGTGCTGGTATGATCGCATCCATCATTCATAGCACTCTAAATTCTATTAAACACCTCCTTCCTCCCAACGCCCTAGCCTGCCCCCCACCGACCTAGCCTCCACGCGCACCGACGCATGACGCCGCCCGTCACGCCCATCCTCAACGCCCCCATCACCTGTCCTAACGACGTCGTTCCTGCAAAAAATAAATAATAATATTTTTTCAATTACACGACCAAATTTCGACAAAAAGGAGGGATGCAACACGAGGACTTCCCAGGGGGTCACCCATCCTAGTACTACTCTCGCCCAAGCACGCTTAACTTCGGAGTTCTGATGGGATCCGGTGCGTTAGTGCTGGTATGATCGCATCCATCATTCATAGCACTCTAAATTCTATTAAACACCTCCTTCCTCCCAACGCCCTAGCCTGCCCCCCACCGACCTAGCCTCCACGCGCACCGACGCATGACGCCGCCCGTCACGCCCATCCTCAACGCCCCCATCACCTGTCCTAACGACGTCGTTCCTGCAAAAAATAAATAATAATATTTTTTCAATTACACGACCAAATTTCGACAAAAAGGAGGGATGCAACACGAGGACTTCCCAGGGGGTCACCCATCCTAGTACTACTCTCGCCCAAGCACGCTTAACTTCGGAGTTCTGATGGGATCCGGTGCGTTAGTGCTGGTATGATCGCATCCATCATTCATAGCACTCTAAATTCTATTAAACACCTCCTTCCTCCCAACGCCCTAGCCTGCCCCCCACCGACCTAGCCTCCACGCGCACCGACGCATGACGC